>NC_081533.1:11864364-12164364 GCF_030273125.1 Centropristis striata
TTGTCTCTTTCTATGTGGAAAAACCTACAACGAAACAATTTGATTGGAGCAGCAATATCTTCTTTTCTACAATTTTCCAAATAAATCAAAGCATTAACCCTTAATAGGACACTCATTGTAATACTTGCAAATTCCAAATTTCAACCCTAGAGAATATTGGAGGATATTACATACAGCCAGAATGTGTAAAAAAAAAAACATACCAAAATAATATTTTGAGAAAAAAGTTTTCGAGATTAAAATGGCAAATCTCCGAGAATTTTTTTTGTAGATTTATGAGATTTAAAGTGGTAAATCTGGGAAAAAAGTTGCTTTTTTCCCACTTTTTTCACGTAAATCTGCAACTTTTTTCGCGCAGATTTGCCACTTCAAATCTCTTAAATCTGTGCCTTTTTTTCTTGTAGATTTGACACTTTAATCTAGTAAATTGGCAACTTTTTTCTCGAAATATTACCTGAAGTTACCAAATATAGTTCTTTGCCTGATAAAGGGTTAATTCAGCATAATACGAGTACATAAGACTAGTCTCATGTTAAACTCACTAATTTATTTAAGCAACTGCCATCTGGTTCAACAGGTTTGCCAGATTTTCATACATTTAAACATCTTCATTCAGAAATTAATAGATGTGCAGTGCATTGATTCTCACATTTGAGTGACAAGAAAACCGCTGAAGGTTGTATGGTGGTCATTTCCCCAAACATATGCGTTTAGATCCATGCGCACATACACCTGGTCTCTTGACTGCAGCTGCACGAATGCTGCATTTCCTCCGTTATCAGCTGTGTCAAACTCAGACGACGTGTGATCAGACGTAATGACGATAACTTCATTGTTCTTGTAAAGAGTCAGGTGTGCCACGGATTGCCCTCCAGCATGATAGAAGATGGTAAAGTAATAAAGACCTGAAACAGGTGCAGTGAAGATACCTGTGGAAACAAACAGAGTGGTGGATAATGTTATAATAGTTTTGGATTTTTAAATAGTTTTAGGTTTAATTCAGTTGTACTTTTTTTTTAAATTCAGTTTGTTAGAATTAGTTTTTAGAGTGAGCTTGCTTTTTTTTTTTTTTTTTTGAAAATGCTTTGTTTTAGTTTAGTTGATATTCGTTGTTTTTTTTGTAATGGCGTATTTGTTGGCTGCGAGATTCAAAAAGGTCACAATAAATGTTGCCTTTATTTCTTTTGCCTTGTCCATCTCAGCCCCAATAAGGTTATTAACTCTTGAAGCTCTGGGTGTTTTGAATCTTGGTTCGAGAAAAGTGATGAACTTTTTGAAGGCAATAGACTCACATAGTCGTGTAACATCCCAATCTCAATAAACATTTATGAATGTGAACCTGTATTAAAAATGTTGACAAAGATGAAAACGAAGGACATTTTTATTTTAATTTGAGTTGGTTTTAGTTTTTTAACACTAAATACAGTGTCAGTTAGTGATCCTTTTTTTTAATTATAGTTTTTATAACATAATTATAACTTTTTTCTCATTAATATGACTTTTTTTCTCATAATTTTGACTTTTTATCTCATCATTTCGACTTAATATGGGGAAAAAGCCAAGTTTTCATTTTTCTTTTGGTGGAAATGAGCATCCATAGTAACCTGCCTTACTGCTCCACAAAAGTTACAAAAAATAACATATTTATACAAATATTATTCTTACATGAACATGAATCACATTTAATTATGTTTATCTGACGTTAACAAATTTAGATTTTAACTTAACATAAAGACACACTGAAATGGTTTATTAACTTGTACTTCTATAAATATAACTTGGCTCCCACACTGTCAATGCCCTTTCATTTAATATCAAGGATCAACTTTTGGGGTAACATTGTGCATTACACTCACTCCTTTACATACACATACAAACATGATCTATTTTTATGATAAATGAGAAACTGTGAGAATTACCTGTTGATGGATTGTAGGCGTTGCCGATGTTTGTTATGACAGTTTTGTACATTAAAGTTGTTGCTATGTTGAACGGTCCATAGGCCGCGCCCCCTCCTCCTAGAGCTGCAGTGAATGCCACCGTGGTTGTCTCTGTGTCAAACAAAACACTCTACTGTAGCATATGAATCAACAAATGAAATATACAGCTGTAAGTATGCTTCTTATCACTTTATTCTCAGCCTGTAGGTTAAACAAATTTATAATTTCTTGAGCAAGATCCATTCTGACAAGATCAACAAAATAAACCAATATCTATATATTTTACTCAGCCAACCAATAAACATTTATGAATGTGATCCTGTCGGAAAAATGTTGACAAAGATGAAAACGAAGGACATTTTAATTTTAGTTGGTTTTAGTTTTTAACCACACAATACAGTGTCAGTTAGTTATCCTTTAAAACATTTTTTTTTTAAAACATAATTATGAATTTTCTCATAATTATGACTTTTTATCTCATAATTTCAACCTTTTATCTCATAGTTATGACTTATCTCATAATTATGACTTTTTATCTCCTTTCTTTTATCCAGGTATACAACTACATACTTATAACTTGGCACCACCTCAGTGTCCACCCCACAGGTATTCACTGGCTGAAGGGGGGCTTGAACCTGTGAAATCTCTGATCATTTCCTTGGTCTTTGAGGTGTTCAGTAGGAGATAGTTCTTGTGACTCCAGCCACTGAAGGCTTTCATCAGATCCCCAAGAAAAGTGTGCAGACTCTACACAGCTCTTAATTAGTTTTGAACTTATATGGGCCAGCGATCACACAAGAATTTCCAGAGTCTTCTCATGGACAATGAAAGCATCAGTTGTTATACTGACTAGAGGCTTATGCATTATGACTTGACACGTTCTATCAAACTTTTTTTCATTTGAGTTGAAACAAAAAAAGTCCTCCAAACTAAATAATAACATGTAATAATCACAATACGCAAAATGAAGAATTTATTCATTAAATTAAATTAAATCTTTAAATTTCACTTTACCTTTGTTTTTCAGTTCCAGAATCTGCTTTTCACTCTCACTTGTCCTGGTTTCCATAGCGCTTAGTTTCTCTTTCATGTCAACTATTAATTTCAGGAATTCAGAAATTCTAGGAGTAGTTCCGTCTCCTTCCTGCGCCAAAATAAAGCCGCTGAACAGCAAGGTGAAAAATAAAATGATGAAATTCATCTTCCAAGTTGATTCAACACTGCTCGGTCACCAAAACTTTGACTGATGAGGTTGCTCTGGCTGCTTTTATTGGATTTTTCAACCTTCCAACGTGGTGTGGTCGTCATTTCCCGAAACATGAGTTTGTTTTCGTTATTTGTTGTCTTACTCTGTCAGTTTGCTCAGCTGATAAGCAATGAGCAAATAGCACAATTTCAGCAAATTCGTTGTATTAATCATTTATGTGGAGCTTAATGATTAAAAATGTTTTAACCTCAAAGTGCTTTAGTGAAGACAAAAAGGGGCACCAGGACCAAATCTTAAAATCAACACAAGCTAATGTACAAAGAAATGAATAAGAGTGAAAGCCTGATAAGATTGGAATTTGGTCTCAGGCGAAGTGGCAGCATGTAATTTCCAAGCTAACCATCTTGTCAATACTGGTCTCCGGATCGATCTAGTCACTTTTCCAGGGCCGTCAGTCGCTCCGAGATTTTTTCCAAAGTGCGGTTTGTGACCACAGCCTGAGTGCCGACAGCTCTGCCCATCGTATCAGTCATCTCAGGCAGCCTTATAGGGCTTTGGACAGCTGTCACCGTTTTCTGTGTATCTCGATTAACCAGAGCAATGCCTAATCCAATAAGCAAAAGACCTGTAATCAAGGTTCCGAATAGATAGAAATCTTCAATATCCTCCACGGAAAGAGCCGCCAGACACACGACACGCCACCTCTCCAATGCATCCATCGTGCAGCCAGAGAAACAAACAGAGTCAGAGAAGAAAGATGTGCAGTGCATTTGTGTGAACAGAAAACCATTGACCACTGGAGGTTGTATGGTGGTCATTTCCCTAAACATGTGAGTTTGCTTCACGCGTACATCCATTTGGCAAATGGACTTAAAATCTATTGTGATATCTGTTGTCTTACTGTGTTTTTTATGGGCAAGTTTATCTAACACGTATGAGATAGTAACTCCTACGTAGCCGTGAATATTAAGTGAGTAGTAAATAGCCATGTGGAACACGTAGTCTCTGCACAACATGATTCCATCGGACCTTATATCTACACTGCTTAACCCAAGTTGCTACATATGCACAGTCCTGTTATCACTCACTGCGTGAGTTTTGTGGTCCTCTGTGTCTTTTATTTCTTTTATTTATTTTACTACTTTTAACTACGTCTTTTATTTTATTTTACTATGTTTATCCGTTTGATTGTATTGTTTTATTTATGGCATAATTTTAGGTTTATACACTTATTATTTATTGCTGATTGGTATATGGAATTGTTTGTTTTATTGTTGATTTTATGTACAGCACTTTGGAGACGTTTGTGTTGTTTAAATGTGCTATACAAATAAAGGGGATTGGATTGTTATGTTTTACAGACATTTGTAGTTAAGATAGATTTGGTAATAAGACGTCTCTGCAACAACTTTATGGCTTCATGATACCTCTGACTGCCTGTATCTTGTTTAAAAGGTGACCTGGTTGTTGTTTTTTACAGCCCCTTTCAAACAAAACGTATCCAACAGACTTTTTTAAACATCCAACGTTGTATGGTAGTCATTTCCCGAAACATAAGTTTGTTTTTGTTGTCTTGCTGGTTCAGTTTGCTCAGCTGATAAGTAATGGGTAAATAGTGGAGCTTAATGATTAAACATGTTTTAACCTCAAAATGCTTTAGTAGAGACTAAAAAGGGCACCAGGACCAAATCTTAAAGTCAACACAAGCTTATGTACAAAGAAATGGAGACGAGTGAATTACTGTGTCACCAAAATAATTTTCCTGACTAAATGTCATTTCAATAGTTGATATTGGATACTGTGAAAATGGACATCCAACACCAGGCCATACTGCAAACCAATACTGAAGTTTGAGGAGATAAGAGTAAAGTTTATTGGGAAGGTGATGCCAAAGGAAATGCACGTGTTGATTAAAATCAAGAGGGTTTTCAGGAATACGTCTCTGTCACAACTTTATGGCTACATGTGTGACCTCATCAGTGACTTCCCTTATCTTTGGTTGGATTTAATGCAGATGAAATCATTTTAAACGTTTCACAGACTGTTGGACAACCGCCCAAGGCCCTGCTGTTGGAGGTCAACAAACTGAACTGAACTGTATCATTGAACTTTGTTTACTTCTGTTTGCATTCATCTCTCCCTCTCTGTGCTGGGAAGCAAAAGTCTTTTCATTTTCCAAATAAATCCAATATTCAGGATAAAGAACAAAATGAAGCAATGATTATTTTCAGAGTCTTTATTACATGAGCAACAGTCGTCTGTATCAATAGTTCCTGAAATACAATGGTAGTGGATGGATGGATGGATGGATGGATGGATGGGTGGGTGGATGGATGGATGGGTGGATGGGTGGGTTGATGGATGGATGGATGGATGGATGGGTGGACGGGTGGGTGGGTGGGTGGATGGATGGATGGATGGATGGATGGATGGATGGACGGGTGGATGGATGGATGGATGGATGGATGGATGGATGGGTGGATGGGTGAATGAATGCTAGTCTAGTCTAGTGTAGTGAGTCTTTATTACATGAGCAACAGTCGTCTGTATCAATAGTTCCTGAAATACAATGGTAGTGGATGGATGGATGGATGGATGGATGGATGGATGGATGGGTGGGTGGATGGATGGATGGATGGGTGGATGGGTGGGTTGATGGATGGATGGATGGATGGATGGATGGATGGATGGATGGATGGATGGATGGATGGATGGATGGATGGGTGGACGTGTGGGTGGGTGGGTGGTTGGATGGATGGATGGATGGATGGACGGGTGGATGGACGGGTGGGTGGATGGATGGATGGATGGATGGATGGATGGATGGATGGATGGATGGATGGGTGGATGGGTGAATGAATGCTAGTCTAGTCTAGTGTATTTATGTTTATGATCTCAGACATTGACTTCAGACATTTGAGAAACCAGAAACCCATTAAAGGTCGTAAGATGTTTGTAAGCCCAAACATGTGACTTTGCATTCATCCGCACAGACACCTGGTCTCCTGGCTGCAGCTGCACGAACACTGCGTTTCCTCCGTTATCAGCTCTGTCTGCTTCAGTTCGTCCGGCAAAATCGTGAGTCATTAGCACGGCCTCAGTGTTCTTTAAGAGCTCCAGCTGTGTTGGGTTGGTTGATGCAGAATGGTAGAAGATGGAAAAGTAATAAACACCTGCAACAGGGGCAGTGAAGACACCTGTGGAGACAACAGAGTGTTGCCAGTGGTGGAAGAAGTATTAACATCCTTTATTTAAGTGTTAATACCACACTGTGAAATGACTCCACTACCACCAAGAGTACTGCATTCACAACTTAATGAAGTAAAAGTACTAATACCACACTGTGAAATTACTCCATTACAGTAAAAGTTCTTCACAAATTACTGAAGTAAAAGTACAAAAGTATCAGCATCAAAATGAACTTAAAGTATCTGTAACTTCAAATAAAAGTACTCGTTATGCAGAATGGACCCACTCAGATTATTTTATATATTCCAAATATATTATTGGATTAATATTATGATGCATTTATGTAAGCAGCATTTCATTTTTATCAAGATAGCGCTCAGTTTAACTACTTTATGTTAAATCTCAACTGGAAAAGTAACTAAAGCAGGCAGCTAAACGTAGTGGAGTAAAAAGTTCAATATTTTCCTCTAAATTGTAGCAAAGTAGAAGTATTAAGTTACATTAAATGGAAATACTCAAGTAAAGAACTAGTACCTCAAAATTTTACTTAAGTACAGTAATTGAGTAAATGTATGTTAGCTGTTGCTGCCCCAACAGTTTCGACCAATCAGATAGTCGCACATTCATATTAAAAAACTCTAAAAGTAAGTTAGGCGTCCTTTTCTGGGAGGTGGTTACAGCTAACTGCTTTGCAGCCACAGACTGTATAAAATAGTTTGCAGCCTGTGATTTCTGAACAGAGAAGGTCCATGTACATGCTCACTCTTTCATTATTGTCTTAAATAAATATTCAAAAGGATTTTACTCTCATCTCATCTGTTCTGCAAAAAATATGAACTCTGACATGTACATAGTTACTTTTCACCACTGGGTGTTGGTCACTTTTTCTTCTAATTTCAGCTGAGAAGTCACATCACAAATCTTTTATTTCTTTAATGCCCTCCAACCAAATGAAACAAGATTTTTTTTCCTTCAACGTTTCAAGGAGTTCTTAGACATTCAGAATAAAAGACAGGACATTTTATGTAGATTTTTTTTCTTCATATTATAGCAGAGCAGGCGGTATTTACTTACCTGTTGTTGGACTGTAGGCATTACAAAGTTTGCTCAGCTGATAAGCAATGAGCAAATAGCACAATTTCAGCAAATTTGTTGTATTAATCATTTATGTGGAGCTTAATGATTAAAAATGTTTTAACCTCAAAGTGCTTTAGTGAAGACAAAAAGGGGCACCAGGACCAAATCTTAAAGTCAACACAAGCTAATGTACAAAGAAATGAATAAGAGTGAAAGCCTGATAAGATTGGAATTTGGTCTCAGGCGAAGTGGCAGCATGTAATTTCCAAGCTAACCATCTTGTCAATACTGGTCTCCGGATCGATCTAGTCACTTTTCCAGGGCCGTCAGTCGCTCCGAGATTTTTTCCAAAGTGCGGTTTGTGACCACAGCCTGAGTGCCGACAGCTCTGCCCATCGTATCAGTCATCTCAGGCAGCCTTATAGGGCTTTGGACAGCTGTCACCGTTTTCTGTGTATCTCGATTAACCAGAGCAATGCCTAATCCAATAAGCAAAAGACCTGTAATCAAGGTTCCGAATAGATAGAAATCTTCAATATCCTCCACGGAAAGAGCCGCCAGACACACGACACGCCACCTCTCCAATGCATCCATCGTGCAGCCAGAGAAACAAACAGAGTCAGAGAAGAAAGATGTGCAGTGCATTTGTGTGAACAGAAAACCATTGACCACTGGAGGTTGTATGGTGGTCATTTCCCTAAACATGTGAGTTTGCTTCACGCGTACATCCATTTGGCAAATGGACTTAAAATCTATTGTGATATCTGTTGTCTTACTGTGTTTTTTACGGGCAAGTTTATCTCACACGTATGAGATAGTAACTCCTACGTAGCCGTGAATATTAAGTGAGTAGTAAATAGCCATGTGGAACACGTAGTCTCTGCACAACATGATTCCATCGGACCTTATATCTACACTGCTTAACCCAAGTTGCTACATATGCACAGTCCTGTTATCACTCACTGCGTGAGTTTTGTGGTCCTCTGTGTCTTTTATTTCTTTTATTTATTTTACTACTTTTAACTACGTCTTTTATTTTATTTTACTATGTTTATCTGTTTGATTGTATTGTTTTATTTATGGCATCATTTTAGGTTTATACACTTATTATTTATTGCTGATTGGTATATGGAATTGTTTGTTTTATTGTTGATTTTATGTACAGCACTTTGGAGACGTTTGTGTTGTTTAAATGTGCTATACAAATAAAGGGGATTGGATTGTTATGTTTTACAGACATTTGTAGTTAAGATAGATTTGGTAATAAGACGTCTCTGCAACAACTTTATGGCTTTATGATACCTCTGACTGCCTGTATCTTGTTTAAAAGGTGACCTGGTTGTTGTTTTTTACAGCCCCTTTCAAACAAAACGTATCCAACAGACTTTTTTAAACATCCAACGTTGTATGGTAGTCATTTCCCGAAACATAAGTTTGTTTTTGTTGTCTTACTGGTTCAGTTTGCTCAGCTGATAAGTAATGGGTAAATAGTGGAGCTTAATGATTAAACATGTTTTAACCTCAAAATGCTTTAGTAGAGACTAAAAAGGGCACCAGGACCAAATCTTAAAGTCAACACAAGCTTATGTACAAAGAAATGGAGACGAGTGAATTACTGTGTCACCAAAATAATTTTCCTGACTAAATGTCATTTCAATAGTTGATATTGGATACTGTGAAAATGGACATCCAACACCAGGCCATACTGCAAACCAATACTGAAGTTTGAGGAGATAAGAGTAAAGTTTATTGGGAAGGTGATGCCAAAGGAAATGCACGTGTTGATTAAAATCAAGAGGGTTTTCAGGAATACGTCTCTGTCACAACTTTATGGCTACATGTGTGACCTCATCAGTGACTTCCCTTATCTTTGGTTGGATTTAATGCAGATGAAATCATTTTAAACGTTTCACAGACTGTTGGACAACCGCCCAAGGCCCTGCTGTTGGAGGTCAACAAACTGAACTGAACTGTATCATTGAACTTTGTTTACTTCTGTTTGCATTCATCTCTCCCTCTCTGTGCTGGGAAGCAAAAGTCTTTTCATTTTCCAAATAAATCCAATATTCAGGATAAAGAACAAAATGAAGCAATGATTATTTTCAGAGTCTTTATTACATGAGCAACAGTCGTCTGTATCAATAGTTCCTGAAATACAATGGTAGTGGATGGATGGATGGATGGATGGATGGATGGGTGGGTGGATGGATGGATGGGTGGATGGGTGGATGGATGGATGGATGGATGGATGGATGGGTGGACGGGTGGGTGGGTGGGTGGATGGATGGATGGATGGATGGATGGATGGATGGATGGATGGATGGACGGGTGGATGGATGGATGGATGGATGGATGGATGGATGGATGGATGGATGGATGGATGGGTGGATGGGTGAATGAATGCTAGTCTAGTCTAGTGTAGTGAGTCTTTATTACATGAGCAACAGTCGTCTGTATCAATAGTTCCTGAAATACAATGGTAGTGGATGGATGGATGGATGGATGGATGGATGGATGGATGGATGGGTGGGTGGATGGATGGATGGATGGGTGGATGGGTGGGTTGATGGATGGATGGATGGATGGATGGATGGATGGATGGATGGATGGATGGGTGGACGGGTGGGTGGGTGGGTGGTTGGATGGATGGATGGATGGATGGATGGACGGGTGGATGGACGGGTGGGTGGATGGATGGATGGATGGATGGATGGATGGATGGATGGATGGATGGATGGGTGGATGGGTGAATGAATGCTAGTCTAGTCTAGTGTATTTATGTTTATGATCTCAGACATTGACTTCAGACATTTGAGAAACCAGAAAACCATTAAAGGTCGTAAGATGTTTGTAAGCCCAAACATGTGACTTTGCATTCATCCGCACAGACACCTGGTCTCCTGGCTGCAGCTGCACGAACACTGCGTTTCCTCCGTTATCAGCTCTGTCGGCTCCATATTGTCCGGCAAAATCGTGAGTCATTAGCACGGCTTCAGTGTTCTTTAAGAGCTCCAGCTGTGTTGGGTTGGTTGATGCAGAATGGTAGAAGATGGAAAAGTAATAAACACCTGCAACAGGGGCAGTGAAGACACCTGTGGAGACAACAGAGTGTTGCCAGTGGTGGAAGAAGTATTAACATCCTTTATTTAAGTGTTAATACCACACTGTGAAATGACTCCACTACCACCAAGAGTAATGCATTCACAACTTAATGAAGTAAAAGTACTAATACCACACTGTGAAATTACTCCATTACAGTAAAAGTTCTTCACAAAATACTGAAGTAAAAGTACAAAAGTATCAGCATCAAAATGAACTTAAAGTATCTGTAACTTCAAATAAAAGTACTCGTTATGCAGAATGGACCCACTCAGATTATTTTATATATTCCAAATATATTATTGGATTAATATTATGATGCATTTATGTAAGCAGCATTTCATTTTTATCAAGATAGCGCTCAGTTTAACTACTTTATGTTAAATCTCAACTGGAAAAGTAACTAAAGCAGGCAGCTAAACGTAGTGGAGTAAAAAGTTCAATATTTTCCTCTAAATTGTAGCAAAGTAGAAGTATTAAGTTACATTAAATGGAAATACTCAAGTAAAGAACTAGTACCTCAAAATTTTACTTAAGTACAGTAATTGAGTAAATGTATGTTAGCTGTTGCTGCCCCAACAGTTTCGACCAATCAGATAGTCGCACATTCATATTAAAAAACTCTAAAAGTAAGTTAGGCGTCCTTTTCTGGGAGGTGGTTACAGCTAACTGCTTTGCAGCCACAGACTGTATAAAATAGTTTGCAGCCTGTGATTTCTGAACAGAGAAGGTCCATGTACATGCTCACTCTTTCATTATTGTCTTAAATAAATATTCAAAAGGATTTTACTCTCATCTCATCTGTTCTGCAAAAAATATGAACTCTGACATGTACATAGTTACTTTTCACCACTGGGTGTTGGTCACTTTTTCTTCTAATTTCAGCTGAGAAGTCACATCACAAATCTTTTATTTCTTTAATGCCCTCCAACCAAATGAAACAAGATTTTTTTTTCCTTCAACGTTTCAAGGAGTTCTTAGACATTCAGAATAATAGACAGGACATTTTATGTAGATTTTTTTTCTTCATATTATAGCAGAGCAGGCGGTATTTACTTACCTGTTGTTGGACTGTAGGCATTACCAATGTTTGTTTGCACTTCTCCGTAGATTAAAGTTTGCGGTCTGGTAGAGGGTCCAATGTGCGCTCCTCCTCCTACATCTATCCCTGCACTGAATATCACCGTGGTGTTTTCTGTGTGAGACAAAACAGAACTTTGTTAACCCTTCTGTACTCTTGGGCTCCTTTTTTGACCCCAAATCATTTTCAACATACGATTAAAAAAGGTTAACTTTCATAGATTTGCTTGAACTTTTCAGCATATGTACCCCTCTGCATCCGTTATAGATAATATACATTTCAACTTTCTTCATACACTTTTTATGTGTTTTATACATTTTTATAGCACCCATGGTCCTCACTGGTCAAAAATGACCTCATGACATTAGACTGGTTTAAGGACATGTATAAAAAACCTTTTAAGGTAACTCATGACCAACACATTGATATATCATTTTCATATTTTTTTCATTATTATCGGTCAATTTTAGTCAAATATACAAAATTAGGCCTTATTTCAAAAGAAAAAAAAGTATTAAAATTTGAATTTTTTTTTTCAATAGAAATAGTGGGAAAAAAATTCTTGCTGGGAATGCACAGAGTAGGTTATGTCAACTTTTAGTGAATCCTATGTTTTGAAAACATTGCACATTTTTAGATGACAGCAAAAAAAAAGTTTAAAAAAATCACAGCCATGGTCCTCAGGGGTCAAAAAGGACCCCATGACATTCGACTGGTTTTAGGACAAGTAGAAAAAAATGATTAACTTTTTTTTTTCACCTTTTACGGCACGTCAAGACCAACACATTGATATATATTTTTTGTATATTTGAGTAAAAATGACCAATAATAATGAAAAAAATATGTAAATTATATATCAATGTGTTGGTCACGAGTTACCTTAGAAGGTGAAAAAAAAGTTTTTCACATTTTTTTCTACATGTCCTAAAAGCAGTCTAATGTCATGGGGTCCTTTTTGACCCCTGAGGACCATGGCTGTTATACCTTTTTTAGGAGTACACAAGGGTTCAGTATTTCCAAAGACTTTAGCAAGCATGTGAATTACAACCTGTCAGTTCAAATGTTTTGTCTCGATGCTTCCGTCTTCTGTCATTTTGTTTCATCTCACAAACCCATTGTGTTCCATGACATACACAAGAACAAAAAATATATAAACTTCACTTCACTTTTGTTCTTCAGCTCCAGAATCTGGCTTTCACTTTCTGTCAGCCTGGTTTCCATGACTCGTAGTTTTTCTTCCAAGGCACACAATTTTTGGAGATCGCAGCTGTCAGGAAGACCAGATTTTACTGTTACAGTAAAAGTGCTGAAAAGAGACACCAACAATAAAATGGTAAAATTCATCTTTGAAGTTGATTCAAAGTTGCTCTGTCACTGAATCTCTGACTGATGTGATCCCTCTGACTGCCTGTATGTTGTTTTAAAGGTAACCTGGTTGTGTGTCGCCCCCCCCCCCCCCCCCCCCCCCCCCCCCCCCACCACCCACCACCCAACGTTGTATGGTAGTCATTTCCCAAAACATATGTTTGTTTTTGGTATTTGTTGTCTTCCTGATTCAGTTTGCTCAGCTGATAAGCAATGGATCAACATAAGGCAATGTACAAAGAAATGAAGATGAGTGAAATACTGTGTCACTAAAATTATTTTCCTGACTAAATGTCATTTCAATAGTTGAATACGTCTCTGTCACAACTTTATGGCTACATGTGTGACCTCATCAGTGACTTCCCTTATCTTTGGTTGGATTTAATGCAGATGAAATCATTTTAAACGTTTCACAGACTGTTGGACAACCGCCCAAGGCCCTGCTGTTGGAGGTCAACAAACTGAACTGAACTGTATCATTGAACTTTGTTTACTTCTGTTTGCATTTATCTCTCCGTCTCTGTTTTCCAATGAAAATCCAATATTCAGGATAAAGAACGAAATGAAGCAATGATTATTTTCAGACTCTTTATTACATGAGCAACAGCCGTCTGTATCAAAAGTTTCTAAAAATACAATGGTAGTGTATTTCAGACTTTTACATCTAACTTCAGGCAGGAATAAACTGATATACAATGCATCAATTATCACATTTGAGCAACCAGAAAGCCGCTGAAGGTTGTGTGGTAGTCGGTTCCCCAAACATGAGAGTTTGCAGCCATGCGCACATACACTTCGTCTCCCGGCTGCAGCTCCAGGAACGCTGCGTTTCCTCCGTTATCAGCTCCGTCAAACTCTGAACGTTTGTCATGGGTCATAATCATGAGCTGGGTGTTCTTGTACAGTAACAGCTTTCCCTCATGTGCTCCTCCAGCATGGTAGAACATGGTAAAGTAATAGACACCTGCAACAGGTGCAACGAAGGTACCTGTGGAAAGGACAGGGTTTTTCTTTTTAAAATGACAACTCTGAAGTCGAATAATCAAATCAACCATTAAATACTGACGCACATGCAACCTCTTCCATTTTGGAATTGTCACTTTTTTCTAGTGTCATGCATAGTGGCTTTTCAAAATAAACTTCACTGTTTACGGGAAATTGTTACCTTACGTACGTAATAAAACCACTTGGCTAAGGTTAGGGTACAGGGTTACTACTACTGTTTGACCCATCTACTACCTACTGCGCTACTTCTATTACATAATTTACACTAAGCATATGATGCCACAGATTGGTTTACGTCTCAGTCAATTGACCGGTGCGTCTTATGGCCGTGACAAAACATCAGTAAAGGACGAGTTGGGGTTGAGACGGGGCTGGACCAGGTTCATTTATCTATCCATCTATTTCTCTGATGAGTCCGGTAGTTTGTTTTTTTAGTTTAGTTTCTAATTTTGGCTTGTATTAAGGGTTAAAAGCTGAGCCTGACATCACCACATTAGCCTGGAAACTCTCGAAAGGGCCTTACCAACAAGCTCAGACCAAATCTTTGAATAAACCCACAACCAATCGGAGCGACAAATTGTGAGGCGGTGCTAAGCAACACATGCAAGTTTGGGAGGTGCTTGGCTCATTTTCGAGCAGGAAAAACATTGAAGACTGCTCACAAACAATAGCCAAACAGTACAAGAGAACATTTGAATAGAAAAATGGGCAACGCTTTAACAAAATATTGATCAGCACTGCCAAGGCCAGAATGTCAGTCATTGTAACTAACCCATACAATGTAAAACCCACATAGGATGAAAAAAGAAGAAGCAGGATACAAAACTGCATTCTATGTGCCCATTGTGCAATAAAACTGATATGTGCAATACAATGAATATGTGCAACACACTATCTACCTCGTCTATACCTTCTGTAGTATATTCAGTGGTTATTTTTCTTGTTTTATATTTATTTCTGACATCACACGTCCCCATTTTTGTCCTTGTTTTAGCTCAGTGTTCTACCATATTTTTAAATGTTTTACTCGTGTGTTTTGTTGTTATGATTGCTTTAACTATGCAACTTAGGCAGTGGCACTCCCAATTTTGTTGTATAGTTGACTATATAATGACAATGAAGGCTATATGATTTGATAAATGGTTGGCTGGAAATCCATCTAAATGGGAAAGAGATTTGATGGATCTGCCAGAGCAAATAAAACACGAGCCCATGGATTTGGCTGGTTTCCGGACTCGGTGACTGCTCATTGTTCTGCTGTCCCAATGATCATAAAATATGCTCTAGAGACCAGTGCTTTTAAAAAAATATTATAATAGTGAGACAATGCTTTGGTTAAAGAATGGTTAGGTTTAGGCACAAACATTACCTGGTTAGGGTTTAAGAAAGTTTGTGGTTTGGGTTAAAGGACTATTTAGTGGTTCGGAACAATGGCATGGCACCAACAAAGACACTTTATTTATGCAATTTTTGTATTCAGTAGAACATTGTGGTTAGTAAGCTTGCAGCTGACTATGAGTAATACCTGTGACTGGACTGTAGGCTTCACCGATGTTTGTAATCACTGTTTTGTAGATTAAAGTTGAGTCTGCGTCGAAGGGTCCGATGGCTCTGCTCCCACCTGTCGCTGCACTGAATATCACCTTGGTTTTTTCTGTGTGAAACAAAACATGCTGATCACAGAAGTATTTCCAGAGTATTTTCATTAAAAGTCCCAAACCGGAGGCATTAGTTGTTTCTATGTAATACCTAAAAAGAGACTTCTGTCAAGTTATATGACAATATGTTCCATCATCCTTTGACTTATTCTGTTGCAATTCAATTAACTGTGTGTATTCCATCAAGTACATAAAATGCTTAATTATTTATTTAATAAACCGCACTTTACCTTTGTTTTCACTGTCTGTCAGCCTGGTCTCCACAGCTTCTAGTTTTTCTCTCAAGGTACCAAGCTCTTTGAGGAGCTCGCACATGTCAGGGTGACATGGCTGTGCTTCAGTCGGAGCCTCAACTTCCTCCTGCGCCAAAATGAAGCCGCTGAACAGCGACACAAGCAACAAAATGGTCAAATTCATCTTCCAAGTTGAGTCAAGATCTTTCTGAGCTCTGACTGATGTCATCCCACTGGCTGCTTTTATGCTGTTCAAAGATGACCTGTTAATTTTTAACACCCCATATGATACGTGGATTTATTATCTCAATGCATCTGCCAGTCTATCTGTTATCCAACTGTTTTGGCTCAGTTCAAAGTGCTTCTCACTTGCAAGGATCACACCATTATTAACAAAAATGTGTTTAAAGGTTTATGAAAGAAATAACTTGTGAGAGGCTTGAACGAATGGGGCTCATCCGGTTTGCTGAATGATTTGACAGGGAATCCACCACAGCAACCCGGGTATGACTAACCCCTTCAGAACCCTATGGAGAGGAAAAAAGGAGGACTCGGTTGGGAGGCAGGGGTGCAAAATACGAAAGCAGAACAGGAGGAATGGGTTAGGCGGGTATTTATGGGAAATGCGGGAAGTGACGTGGTTAAGGCGTGGTCCTGCTCCTGAAATTCTGCTACTTAGCATTCATATTAAAAGAAACACAAGGCAACATAAAGTCACACATAAATAGCATGTTTATTTTAATATCATCAAAATCATAATTAATCCGAAAAACATTTGTCAAAAAAATTCTGCATACTGGGGAATTGCATAAATTGGGTGTCACTGGAAAGCTGAGACTCTTGTGGATTCAATGAGCCCAATTTTATTCACCTGTGATGATGTTAGTCCAAATAGTAGCATTTCATTGCAGTGAAACTTGAGCTCACCTCTAGGATAATCACAGCCTCATGAAACTTTACAACCACAAACTAGAGACCTAGAGCATCCAGAGGATGAATGGCTTTACTAGTTATATCAATAACAGAAGTGCTCTCCATCCAATCGTCAAAAAAATGCAATTCTTGCAGAAATCTCCAAAATGTAAAAAGTTTTTGAAACAAAATGACAGTCAGGATTTTTCTATGGTGTTCCTCAAGGTCTTGGTGATCTTAATGTGATGTTTCGGAAGAATATTTCTGAAGAATTGTTGACAATTTTGATAAATTCTCAAGTGGTAAAAAAACGTATCAAAACCAACCAAAAAATTGCTGCAACAACTTCTGAGACACAATTGACCATAAGAATGGCCGTCACATACATCCATCATAATTTAAATTAATTAAATAAATATTTAACTGATTTTATATAATTATTAAAACTTGACCCACATAGCTGAGCTGCAAATTAATCTTCAGGTTCTCAGTTTTCAGTACACCTCTCTTTTGTAGCATCTACTATTGACCTGCTATTTCCCCCTAAATATCAGCAGTCCGAACCCCTGCCACTCTAAAAAAAAAAAGGAGAAGGGAGGTGGACCCTAAGGGGTTTACTACCCAATGTACTACTTAAATAATCGAAAGCCTGAAATACAATTATGGCTTTTAGTTGTGGTGTGCCACCCAAGGATTTGTAAAATTCTGTCGGCGCCACTGGAAACAGTAGCAAAATTTAATGACTCAATGACTTATTTAGATTTTAAATCCATATTTAAAAACTTTCCCAGTATCTTGATAGCTGACACCAGTAATGTGTCACTTAATTGTAGGTATTGCTGAAATCTCCTTTTACTTTCGAAGTGCACGTATCAGTGTTGAAGGTAAAAGCTCATCTTTATCATTCCGCCATAAAAGCATAAAAACTCAAGTCCTCCCGTCCTTATCAACACTTTCTTTGTGATATATTTACACATATCACACTTTTCAGTGATAAAACGATAACTCTGACTTTTTTTATCGTTGTCCCAGGTGTTTACACAGCCCACGCCCATTTATCTAAATAGAGACTGGCATCCTGGCATGTTTGACCTTCTGTATTTACTAGACAAAGAATTAAAACACTTTAGCGTTGATTATTTCTTGAAAGTTCAGGAAAGTGAGGAGACCATTCAGGCAAAGCTAGCCCCCGAAAAAGAATCACATCAAGATGTTTCTATCTCACAGCGTCTCTCTCATATCTGGACACTATCCAATCTTAGTACCTAGTAATAAAGTACTGACTAAAGCATTAATTGACTTCTTCATGACTTCCCAACGTAAAAACGAAGCAGTGTGTTTCCCTGCTGTCAGCTTCCCTCTAAAGTACTGGTTTGAAACTCCTGGCCTATTATCATCAACTTTGATTATAATAGTCCAAATAAAACCAAAGATAAGGTAATATATATTTAGTATTAAAATATAGAACTACATTTTCTCCTCATTTTACCTCTAATATGTAATAATTGTTACGAACATTTAAAATCTGTCATTGAGCATGATTGCGATTTTCAAAAACAGTTATACGTGCAGTGTGTTTCCCTGCTGTCAGCTTCTAAAATCTAAATCTAAATCTAAAATGTCCCATTATATTAATTTACAGATTTTGACTTTCATTTTATAGTTAATATTTGTAATAAAAAACAATTTCTTTTTTTATGGCATTTGAACTTGATGTAGAAATGCAAAATAGACAAACATGTTTACATTCTGATCACATGTTGTAATGTTTTGCATTGAGGTTCTGTTGATTTTGTTGTTTTTATTCTTGTGATTATGATAATCTGATCATCATTTCTGAATTCAACCACAAATGTATTTCTCAATCTTAAGAATTTTTGTCCTTTAATTTGTTGATTGTATGACTTCTAATTTGGCTGATGTTTCACTTATCATTTTGTTTTTAGCTATAGTAGCATAAATTGAAAAAAAAAACCCACATTATTTCTTGAGCAGGTGTTATCTTGTCCCTGAAAGAACAATGCAATGCATTCTGACTGTACCAACAAAATAAACCAACGTCAAGAACTCAGTCAGTTAAAAGCTAACGGTCAAGGAAACAGTAGCAAACAAATCAATGAACCCTCACCTCATTTTATGATTTGTTATTGAGATTTTTAATCCATATTGCCCTAGAACTGTGTTTCCTATCAGTGTCTTTAAGCTGACCCCTGTAGTTTATTAATTTATTGAAGGTATTGCGAGAACACCTTTTTCTTCAGAAGAGCAGGTATCAGTGTGAAAAGTAAAAGCTCATCTTTATTATGCAGCTGTAAAATCATAAAAATGTCCGTGCTCCCGTCCTTATCGACTCATTTCTTTGCGGTATGTTTACATAACACAAGATACGACATTGAGTCAGTGATAAATGAGTAAAGTCTTCATTGCTTGGTGTCTTGCAAAAGATGATAAACTCCAGTTCAAATCAATTTTCAACTTTATTATCAATTGTAAGAAGTTTGTAACCCTTTAAAACCTTAAAGAAAGCATGATCGGAGTGGAGTTTTTAGCAACTGACAGCAGCTCTATAGCTCGGTTTGTTGGTTGCTCGCTCCACAAATCCGTCCCCAACCTTTGGTGCAGTTTTCGTGCTGGGAGATGGTATACTTGAATAATTATGATAAGGCAGATAGCCAATGTGTTTTGCTCCACTGTAGCTTTCCTCTTTCCCACAGCCCTGAGACAGCGCAGTTTATGTTCCCACAGAGGTAAGATGTGACTATAAGCTGTATGTTATCATGTTTAGGCTTTGTAACTACATTACATTTAGTCATTAAGCAGACGCTTTTATCTACAGCTACTTACAGAAAAAGGTAGAGAGGGACGCCCCTGCTCTGGTAGGAACTGGTAGTGCGTTCCACCAATGGGGAACAACAAACGCAAAGAGTTTAGATTGCCTTGAACAAACGGGTGGCAGAGCCAGGCGCCGTTCATTGGAAAACCCCTAAATTCCACTGAATGCGTAACGCCTGCAGATCCGTTGGCGGAGCCGATGCGTATTCATTATCATCAATGTGTGAGATTCCACCGACTCCAGATACGCTGCGTAGTGAGTCCGACGTCGCACGGCCATCCGTCAGCCCTCGCAACACTTGCGCAGAGCTTCTATTTTTGACGGACGACAGAGCATGGCGCATAAATTCAGCACGGAGCAGATCGGTCGTGCACAGACACAAAATAAAACATATGGTATATGTTCAAAATAAAATACAATTATCTATGACCCGTTTATATAAAGACAACCATAAAAAGGAAGTGGATTGGAAAACCATTGCAGGAGTAATGGGAGTGGATGGTAAGTTACTAATATGGTCCAATAAATGTAGTTTGAAAGCAAATGATCTGTTCTTGTACATTAAATGAGACATTCTCTAGTCCAGTTATATCACTTGATTGCGTGTGAATTTGCGAGATCTCGTGCGTTCTCGGGACTCCGCTGTCCACAACAGTGCGGATCACAGACGGATCGGGACCCGTTTCGGGGTTGTATCGCATCCAGTAGAATCCCGGGGTAAGCCTGAATCAGGGCGTTCAAGTAGGTTGGTGCAGTCCCGGAGACAACTTTGTAGGAGAGCATTAGAGAGATGTTGTTGTAAGAACAACACTCACACATAAAACAAACATCATACGGGTATGACACAGCTGTTGGTCTGTCCATGTCATTGGTAACTAGCCAATAGAACTCGGTTGCGTGTAAATCCAATCTGTATGGGGCGAGCCCAAGAAAGATGAAATGTGAATTATTACAGAAATCAGGGCTCATTCTGACTGGGATCTTGTGAGAGTGATGTCAGTCTGAGTCCAGCGCTGCATAACTTTACCTTGTGACCTAAATAAAGCCTGCATTGAGACCAGACTTTTTCTCCGGTTGTGTTTACTCTTGGCATCCAATCTCAGAACCAATCTGAGATCCTTTAGAGGCTTAAATTTGGCATGTAGGTGAAATGTTTTTGAGGTTGTATGTGAGTGGATGCATGCATGCAAATTCGCTCAATTACCTTGTATTGTCCATTGGAATTACTTTAATGTAAATGTTATTTAATGCAACCCAGCTTTTTAATAACAAGACAAAGTATGATTTCTGGGTGAGTGGTTGGGTGCTTGGACTTTGTTTTACTTGTCTGGAAGTCTAAAATATATTCATGGCATTGTATGATTGAATTTAACAAATGAATACAAAGCATTTAAATGTATGATTAAACAAAACACTCCTTTATATGCACATACAAATAGTGGGGTCTTTCATAAACCAATGACAACAAGAAACAGCATTGGTTTTTAAACATTTTTGTCTTTAATTTTTTAATATCAGAGCAGAAACAAATCATTTTATTTATTTTTTTTAGAATCCGGTACCTTAATAGTTTTCCAAGATTGTAACAATCTTAAGACTTTCCAGTGAATTTGGGTTTATTCTCTTTAAAAATAGTACAAGAAAGTGTTTGTTTCTTCTCTTCATCAAGTAGAAAACATGTCATTGAAACAGGATTACAGTAAATTGGAGAAAGTGAGGAAAGGGGTGAACCCCGGTCTGTGACATTAGGTAGAAAATGACAAGGAAGTTAGCCTCTGATAGCCTCTTTACTCACATTAATTGTGAACCTCGGAGGTTAGAGATTAGCAGGACAAGCAGCATTTTAAGCTGCAACGCTGTTCATCAACAAAGATGCAATTCCTCTGTTTTTCACAAAATCTCCTTCCCTGACTCATTATATTTGTCCTTTACTGGAAGCAAACAGACACAAAGTGTGTTTGCTCCAAGGTGTTAGAAAAGAACTGGTGCGACTTTTGGGTTTTGCCATTTCTGGCTAAATTATAGTGAAGTGAAAGATGGTGGTAAACATTTATTCATCGTCATCATCGTCGTCATCGTCGTCATCATCATCATCGTCGTCATCATCATCATCGTCGTCATCATCATCATCATCATCATCATCATCGTCGTCATCATCGTCGTCGTCGTCATCATCATCGTCATCATCATCGTCATCATCGTCGTCGTCATCGTCCTCCTCATCATCATCATCATCAGGGTCGATCTTTCCAGACAGAACGTCGTCGATCCACTGCTCGAGCTCATCAGCTGTGGGCATTTCATCCTGGTCATCCATTTCCATCCAAACGCTGTCGGCCTGCAGATCACAAGCACACACGAATATTTACAAAAAGAAAGGACAAAATGGCTCACAATGCCCAGTGGGCCGCTCAAAAAGGGTGTAAAATAGCCTAATAGCCTTATTTTCTAATTTTCCGAGAGTGCTTGAAATGATCATAGGTTACAGATGTTTCTGTTAGAAAATGTAACCAAAATGTCTTGGTTACATAAAAAAAAAAATTCTATGTCTAATTTGTATTAACCAGATCCTGTTAAAAACATTAAATTCTGTTCCTCAGCAACACTGTGAAGCCATGATTGATTCTGCTGAGACGAACGGTCATGTGACAAATATTCACTGAAAATATGTTTACACAGAGCTGAGAGGAGAGGACAGGAGAGGCTGTAAAAAATATTCATTAGTTAATAGTTCAATATGTATAGCACGTGGAGACCCAATTTTATTCCCAACATACATGATACACTTGTAAAAGTGTTGTAAATATAAATCCCATTTCATTCCAATGAAAAAATATATATATCCGAGAAATTCAACTGCAATCTTTTTCTTTTTTAAGGATTTATGTCATTATAACTGTTATTCTGCACAAAATACATGTTTTTGTTGTTCCCACTTCTAGCCATGATTGTGCTGATTGCATAGAGCTGCAGGACTTATAGATTTTATATGTATTTTATATATTGCAGTGAAATACAAGGCCACAGTGAGTAAAATGTAGCAGAAGCAGCTTATTGGGGTTCAGTGGGTTCCTATCACACAGCTTCAAACAAAGGCAGATAAGATTCGATTCCCTGAGCGCTGCACTTTAATAATTCATACTTCCCGATTCATAGATGGTAATGACCAGCTGCAAAAAAGACACTGCAAAAAAATCGCACTGAAACTGCTTATTGGGAGTTCAGCGGGTTAAAAGGACAATTTAAGCCCCGTTATATAATTATGCATCATGCCTTTAATTAAGGTGCAGCCTACATTAAGCGCGTGCCTGACTGCGTGTAAGCCCTCAGCCAATCAGCATCGGGATTCGGGAAAAGTTCAGGTGCACGGAGCGGTAGGTGGTGGTGGGGGGCTACGGATCCCTGCTGCCTTTGCCGTCGAGTTTGTTCCGATCATCGTAGTCGCGCCGTGAAGTGCCGGTTGGTGTGGATACCTCGGAGCCTAGATGCACGAGAAGAGCACGAGGACCCGGAACCTGCGAGCTGCTGTTAGCGGTGGCAGAGCTGCGACGCTAGCGCGGTGAAGAAGCGATATTTGTTTGGTTTACATCCCCGAGGCGAAGCGACCGTCTGCTAGATATGGATAAAAGTTAAGCGGGCGGTTGAGGCTTGTTTTTTTTAAACTCTTTTTAATTACATTCAATGGCTGAGAACAGTGACAGTGGATATGGCGGTGCTTCTGGTGCGTGTGCCCCCCTTCCCGGCACCCGTAACGCCTCCAGGTGACCCTCTTCAGACTGTAAGTAAAAGTGTGGTTGACGATAAGCAGTACAGTCATGAAAAAAATGTATTAGTCCACCCATGTTTTCTTCATTTTCTTGTTCATTTCAATGCCTGGCACAACTAAAGGTACATTTGTTTGGACAAATATAATGATAACAACAAAAATAGGGCATACAAGTTTAATTTAGGAGCTGATATCTAGCCATTTTTCTATGGTTTTCTTGATAATAACCAAAATCATTATCAAGAAATCCATGAAAAATGGCTAGATTTTAGCTCTTAAATTAAACTATTATGAGCTAATTTTTGTTATCATATTTGTCCAAACAAATGTACCTTTAGTTGACTGTATGAACTGTTTTTGAGATCAATGTTGGAATGGGAACTGTTTATCAGGTCACCCAAAGTGAAACTTTGATATATGTTATTCAGACCAAACAGTGTTTACTGTTAAATATTAAAGACAGAAATGACAATGAATGTTTATAACAGATGGAATACGTTTGTATTTGCCATCATAATGTGCACATCATTTTAATAAAATTTGTAACAGAGGGGTCCAGGTGAATGCTACGTGGGAGTCCTTGGCATTGCAGAGTTTAGGAACTCTTGTATTAGGCCAATGTCGTTGATAAAATATAGCTGCCATTTTTACTTTAATTAACTATTGAATAGTGTTATCCATGGGTGTATAACAAGAACTGGATCGGCTGTAGCCCGAACTCAGCACTTTTAGGATGCTTTCACTACCAAATCAATTTGGTTGTTCCAAAACAGAGTGAAGTTGATACTTTTGGTTCATTTTGTATTTAGTCTGGTTTGCTTTTACAGTGCAAAAATGTAAGTGGACCAATTTAATGCGCAGTTGGCCCACTAACAACACAGTTGGCAGTTCAGAGAGTCATCATACAAGCTGTTGAATGTAAACTATGTTTATTAATTTAAGCGATTTAGCTGATTATGCCCGTTGTGGGATTGACATATCTCAACGTTAATTGAATGTCCAAGAAGGACGTCCAGCTGATGACCAGGTAATGTCATGTCACAACTTTAATTTTGGAACTATTTTTGAACTTTGATTTGACGTTCAAACAACAGTAATTAAGCCTATATGTAAATAAATATTTCCTTGGCTGGAACTACTTAAACATAAGGGGACCAAATGTAAAAAAAAAAAAAGATTTCAGGAGGGTAGTTTGTATGAAGGCGGGAGTATTATAGAGTTGAAGAGTTGGCGGTGTAAAATGTAAACATGGGAAAAAACAAAGCAACATGAAGCGAATGCATCATGAAATATTGCTGTCGAAGCTTTTTACCTTTGACTCTGAACCGATCTATCGTGCGCAGGAACCAAACAAACTGTATTAAGGATCACCGCCCCAGAGTTCGCTGAAACCGACTAGACTTTGCTTTGTGAAAGCGGCTGTACGGTACTGACCAAATTATGTCAGTCCTACAGAATACCGATTTACGTTTAATCAAGCGGTACCTAATTTTGGTAACTGATATTGCATCTGGTTGAGACAGTAATTGTTTTTTCACAGCACATTAGCCGATTGTTTTGGGGGAAAAAACTATGCTGACAGTTCTCTACCGCGTTGTTGCTATATTACATCAATGGTGTTATCACAGAGGAGTGATAGATCGTTTGTATCTCACCAGTGAAAGGCGACCGTTACGTACATTTATAAGGATGTGATGTTCTCCTACAACCGGTTGGGGGGCTGTTTTAGGAAAACGCGCCCTTGGGAACGACATATGAGGTTGTATGGTTTGGAGGAATAGTTCGGTTAATGGAAGGTGTTGTGGATGACTCAAGAAGACCCACAGCTCTCTCACAGAAGGCTGGTGTACACATCCAGTTATGTGCAGAAAGTTGGTATTTTAACCCCCTATTGCTAACGTTAAAAACTGCGTTCGCCACGTGTTTATGATAAAACTTTGCAATAGACCCCTTTTTCTTGATCTAATAAAAACACGTCTTGACTAAACAATATGCCACAGACAGTTTTTTGCTGTTCTGAGCCAGATCCCAAACAACTTGAAACCAGTTTTTTAAGTTTAGTTTGTTGCAAGGGTTGAGAAAGGTCACTTACATCCTCAACGTCAACCACACCAATCTGAGGAGAAGAGAGGTCGATGCGGAAGGTCTTCTCCCAGTATGGCACCAGCTGAAAGTGAGATACAGACAGATGGTTAAGCATAAATGATTTTAAAAAATACAGATATTCAGTTAAAATGAGGGGGTCTTCTTACCAGGGGGAAGTTGTCGGGGTCGATCCAGATGATGCTCAGGTTGGGGTTGTCAGTGTTCTCGCGTGCCACCTCCTTCAGGATTTCCAGGAATTCAAAACCGTCTACAGGATAGTTCAAATGTCAAGAACCCCGGAAGTTTTTAGCTAGATATATTATTGTCCAGCTGATTTATATACATAAAGGTAGGAATATACCTGGGTCATCTTCTTCAGCAAAGGCGACAATGTGCTCTCCATCAATGTCATCCTCCTGTCAACACAGAAAGAGACAAGGATGTCTGATATTTCCACTCCGGACTGACTGATAAGAAATGTACTCTTCGTTGATAGAAAATCTACATTTACATTTCAGATCTCTTACCCAGATCTCGTACATGCTGTGGGGCTCAAGCTTCCTCAGAGTGGGCCTGAAACATTCAAACATCAAAATTAGGGTGTTGAATTCCAAATGCTGGTTACATTCAAGCGGAACATGGTCTTATTATCAGCGTCAATTTTATAAATGCCGTGGTGGAAAAAGTGTGCAGATCTTTTATTTCAGTGAATTTGTCATCAAAAGTCTTACTAACATAAAAGAATTAAACCAAACTCAAAGAACCAAAAGTACTCATTACATGATCCATTTTGGAAAAATATTTTATTATTTGCTTTTAATTATAAATGCGCCACTGTGTCCTATCATTCTGCCCACATTTATAGAGAATTGGGGGTTGTGGGCAGTGGATGTTTAGGGGGAGATAGCAGGTCAACAATAAATGCCACATAGAAGTAGTGGACATCATCTAAACCTCAGCACTGTGTGGCAAGTTGTACTGGTCATAGATCTCTAATAAAAAAATACTTAATTAATCGGCTAATTAAACCTATTAGGGTGTAGCAGGGTTCAGTTCAATAATGTTTGGCTTTCTGAAATCCATTTCCATGCATGACTATGTCCCATAAGATGTTGCAGCAATTTTGGGGTTGATACCATTTGTGACACACATTTGGTACTGCTTTAGGCAATCCTGTAAATATGGATAATGTATAAAAATGGTCAAAAAGCATCCAGAATATTGAATCAATATGCCGAGACCTTTCAAACAACGTAGAAAAATGAATGCCGAGATTTTGTTTAAAAAACTTTTAGACATTTTGGAGATTTCTGTATTTTCAGCGATTGGATGACGTGTACTTCTGTTCTCGAAACTGCTGAGAAACCCCCTTATTGTGAATATACCTCGGAAAAATACACTTCTTATGAACACTTTAGGTCTTTAGTTTGTGCTTGTAAAGTTTCATGAGGCTGTGTATCAGGTTTCATATGATATCAGTACAGTACCTTTACAACCTCTGTAAGGAAAGTCAGATGCTACTGGGTTAATGTTGTAGCTGGTAAAGGTGGAGCTAATTTAATTGTTTCTAAAAATATACTTAGTCATATTTCACCACTGACATCATGCTTTCCAAGAAGGATTAAAGGCTATTTGTGTACCTTAGTACCTTAGACCTGCATTCTTTCTAATAGCCAGCAGGGGGCGACTCCACTGGTTGAAAAAAGATTATCAGATTATATGAAAGTCCATAAGACGATGGCCTTACATCTCACTTGGTTTATCACTTCAGTAAACCATCTCATAATGACTTTATGGTCTCAATTGCATTTTAAGTTTGATATTTGTAAATTATAGTCCCATTTTAGAGTAAAATATTTTAGTTTCCAGTTCATGCTATCACACAGGGCCCCACCTGTCATGCTGTTCAATGTATTCAACAAGCTCAGACTCGATGTAGGGCTTTCCTGGAATGGTGACGGGTTCCTCCATGAAGGGCTCGTAGAAGTCGACCTCGTTTATCTTCAGCTTCAGCTTCTTGGCAATCTGAAATATTGTTCATACATATATATATAATTATACTAAATGTTTTCCATTAAGGCACAGAGTTTTAAACATTTTAATTGATGCAAAAATAATCTTAACACGTTAATCAATGTCTATGTTGCAACAAGGCCAGGAAATCACTCAAATTAGGTTAATTACAAAAGCTAACATTTTTGTGTACAAATTTAACAAACACTCAAACAAACAAACAATTTAAACCTTGGGGTCAAATGTGGCAAAGAATTTGACGAAGGGGTGGAACTCCTCAGCAGCGTCGTCATACTCAATATAGTCTTGATAGAGAAAATAAAGAAAAAACATGTTACTTAACAGTTTAATCTGTTCAAAGCTCAGTCTTTAGAACCCAAAAATTGAACCTACGAGGAGATTTCTCGCTCTTGAAATAGCCGACCAGCTTGATGACCTCATCCATGTTGTGGAAACCCTTCAGCTCGCGCTCGTTGTCGATGATCTCCACGGGGTCTTCAACCACCTGATCAGAGACATTTATATCAGTTCTTATGTCTGGGAGACACAATAATATACCAATATGACCAAACCACAGTCTGAACTTAACCCATTTAGGCTTAAAACGCCCGGGAAAAAAATCCTGTAAAACCTCTGGGCGATTTTAAAATAAGCCCCTAAAACCTGAAGTTTTTCTGGAAATTTAACAGAAGTGTCAACACTTCCTACTAAATAATAGATTTTTCAGCCTCTGTAGCAGATAGAAATGAAATTAAAAAAGTATTTGAGAGCTTATAGCTGTTATATCTGAGCTCCCTCCGCTATAGTCGTCTTCCGCCATGATTTCAAAGTTCTGGAAAAGTCCCATGTTGCATTGCGACACTCCCACATGTATTTTGATGCATTTCATTGGCCAAGAGACCGAAAATAGTTGGAAAAAATTACAAATACTACGAAACAACGTATCTGCTTTCCCAGCTTTAATGGTAGAATAACGCAACATTGCCCCCAGTTTTAATGGTAGAAATGCGGTAATACTTTCCCAGCTTAAATGGGTTAAACATAGTATTTGGCGCCGTCCCTCCTCATCGACCATCGATAACTTACATCGTAGAGGAACTCCACCAGGGTGTCAGCTGCCAGCTCTCCATCGTACTCAATGATCTCATTGTCGGCAAAGATGTAGATGCTCTCCACCTCGTCCAGACCTGGAGAGAAAGAATTATACCAGGAAGATTAGACCATATATTTTTTTTATGTCCATTCACTCTGCGTAGGTGCTGCGCCCAGGTCTTATAATTACCTGTAAAACCTGTTTGTCAAACATCATGTTGGCTACAGTGTTGGAGACATTATTAAGTAAACAAACCCGCATGTTACGGGCGATATCGAGGTCAGTCACAATTATCGAACTAATGTCCATATATCCTACGATAAGTAGATATTGTAATTATTGTGACAGGCCTTTGCATATAGGTTTTCAACGTACTTACTTTATAAGCTATTGTAGTATTTAAAGTGGACATATTATGCTTGTCTTTTTTCAGGTTCATGCTGGTGTTTTGGGTTTCTTTTAAAAATCGTTCGCATGCTTTAAACCTCTGAACCCCAACAAGCCGTTTCAGGGTGTTTTTTACTCACTGTGGCCTTATATTTCACTGCAATATATAATATATATATATATATATATATATATATATATATATATAGGTCTATAAGTCCTGCAGCTCTATGGAATCAGCACAATCATGGCTAGAAGTGGGAACAACTCAAACATGTCTTTTGTGCAGAATAACAGTTATAATGACGTAAATCCTTAAAAAAGGGAAAAAGCGCAAGTTGAATTTCTGATACATTTTTTAAATTAGAATGAAATAGAATTTATATATACAACACTTTTTCAAGTGCCCACAAGTGTCATTAATATATAAATATATTTTAAATAGCTACATGCAATACATATTTACCTATTTGCATTTTTACAGCCTCTCTTGTCCTCTCCTCTCAGCTCTGTGTAAACATATTTTCAGTGAATGTTTGTCACAAGACCATTTGTCTCAGCAGAATCAATCATGGCTTCACAGTGTCACTGAGGAGCAGAATTTAATTTATAATGAAGTCTTTAACATGATCTAGTTATTCCAAACGCTTTATTTTTGCCAACGTTTTAAATGACACGTGTAGAATAAAGTGATCTTGACAGAAATATCAAAATTTTAAGCTTAATTTTATTTACTTTTTCTAATGTAAACTATCATAACCTATAATCAGTTCAAGGACTGTTAAGATGATAATAAAAATAATGCCTTTGTTTTTTACAGTTTCTTTCTACAATAACCAGTGTATTTTTGGTGATTTTTCAAAGAAAACATGTGTTTTTAATCCTGTTAAAGTACTGCTCCTGGGTTTACAGCTGCACCACCTGTTACTGAGAAGCTGTGACATCTTAAGTCAACACTTGAGGGCAGCCTTGTTTCATATATTTACAGTCACATAATTTCTATTCCTGTTTTCACCCCTTGAATCGCCCTTAAAGGGATGAATAAAGTATTTTTTTATGAACTACAATGTGTTGAATTGTGGTATAGCACAGCAACAGTTGGTTATAAATAACGTATAAATTAATTAATTATTTAAAACAGGTACGGATAGATTCATCACAGTACATTCTATTCCTGGAGTCTTGCCAAGAAGACCTTTGTGTTCTATAAATAAAAGATAAACATAAATATAGTATTGAAATATTATTTGAAATATGTTTGTATGTATCATATTTGTAAACCCGTCTTGCACAAATTAAGCTGAACTCATGGAGCATCTGCTGATACAGAGAGGCTGTGATTCCTTTACTCAGCACATGAGGGCAGCCTTGTTTTATATGTTGTCCAGTGTTGCCTTTCTGCAGTTTGAATTCCATATTTACAAAGGAATTTTAATTGGACATTTAATATTAACACATTTTACACTTGCTGTTTACACTTAGACTAGTGTTTTGAGTCCATCCATCTCATGTTTTGTCACTTGTGTATTCATTTATTCAGTTTTAGTGTCTTTGGAGTATCACTTGGCAAGTTCAAGTAAAAGCCTCACATATGCTACATGAAATTATATTAACTCTCTAAACCCTCTCTGAAAATGTCTGTCAAATGAGAGCAACAAAAATATACCATTTATTGTCTAATGAAACTGTACAAACGGGCATTTTTGTACAAATTTGAACTTTCCAACAGTCCTTGAATGGATCATAGGTTACAAAAGTTTCTGGTAGAAAAAGTGACCAAAATGAAGCTAAAAATTGTGATATTTCTTTCAAAATCCCTTAATTCTACAAGTTTGTAATATCTAGATAATTTAAAAAAACATTAAATTCTGCTCGTCAGCGACGCTATGAAGCCATGATTGATTCTGCTGAGACCAACGGTCACGTGACAAATATTAACTGAAAATCTGTTTACACAGAGCTGAGGGGAGAGGACAGAAGAGGACGGAAATATTCATGACACTTGTGGGCACTTGAAAAAGTGTTATGAATTAATTTCCAATAAAATAAAAATATAGTATATATACACACACACACAGACATTCTTGTGTCTTCCTTTTTTAATGATTTATGTCAACGAAACTGTTAGTCTGCACAAAAGTTCCCACTTCTAGCCATGGTTGTGCTGATTCCACATAGCTGCATGACTATATTTAAAAAACAAAATGCTCTGAAACAGCTTGTTGGGGTTCAGAGGGTTAAAGCCCTGATTTTTCTGCATATCTTTTTTCCCCCCCTCCATATTCCAATTAAGAGCCTCATAAATCCTAATTGACTCATGATTGTATGACTGGTAACAGTTACGGTCAATTAACTTCCATATTATTGGAATAAATTGGATAAATCTGGAGGATTTGCTGACTTAATCAGCTACATTCAGTGAGAACACCAGGAAAGACCAAGAGAAAAGATGATTTACATTGAGCCAAAGTGTTTTTTTCCAGTGTTTTTCTCCTCTCCTGTTTGTATCATTGACAAATAGGCAATGTTTTCACCAGCTCTGAGTGATTGGCAAGCTTACCGAGCTTCTTGGCAACAGCAGAGTCCTTCTTTTCATCAACCAGGCCGAATCCAATGTCCTCGTCGTCGAAGTCGCCCAGAACTTGGGCTGCAAGCTGGACAGAAGGAAAGAGGAGGGGGAGAAAGTTGTGTTCAGTATCACTTGAGTGCCGATCTGAGCGACTCGTTTAACCACGATGGACATTTCCCCCTGATCTCAGAACTCCATTGAAAACATACTTTCAGTCTCATTTACACGAGTAACCCCTTGGCATTTCATCTTAATTTCAAGGCCTTAAAAGCAAAAGCTTTGGATTGCTGCCTTGCACTTTCTAAATCGGAGTGAAACTGAAGCCAACAATTGACAGCCCTGATAGCCAGCGTGAGAGGAGCACAGACAGCGGGGTTTCCAGAAGAACAAGAGGGGCAGAACTTGAGCCAACTATGTCGAGGGGGGAAGAGGCGTTGCAACAGGTGTGGTGGAAAGGAGAGGAGAGGAGAGGAGAGGAGGGAAAGTAAAGCCACTACATGCATGCACAAACATATCTGTAAGTATACAGACCTAAGCATTTATCTCTTAAATACAGAAAGACACCATTGCTTTCCATCTTTAACGCTAATTTGGACTCTTATTTTATTGCTTTAGCTGTTGCAGGGTATGAAAAGATGATGTCAGGTTACAGTTTAAAGGGAAAGCATTATGTAGCGCCTTGCAAAGCAGCATTGCAAAATAGATAACATTCATAAGCGGCCAAATGCCACAAAGCCCCAGCAACAAATAGCTTGTGCACTATGTACAATATGGGATAGTATGTGCTATGTTTCTCTTCAGGGGCTAAATTGAATGCCATCCATTCTTTTGGCTTCCAGCCTCCTGAGACATTAGCTCATGATTTGGAACCGGGGCCAAGTTCTCTGTAATCTGGTTTGGAGCAATGGCCTGTCTGCCATGAAATCACCAGAGCAAGGTAATTGCCGTGTAACAGCTGATGGAAAAGGGTTATTTTACTTCAATGGGAAAACGCACACAAATGAAAGAAAATTTTTATATTTTTTTCTGCTGCTCTGTCTAGCGGTGCAGATAGTTTCAGTTTTAAATACTTCAAGGTTTAATCAGTATTTTGGGAAATTTGCTTGGAAGGGGGCAACTCCACTGGTGAGATTGTATAGAAGTCTATGAGAAAATAACCTTACTTCTCACTTGATTTATTACCTCAATAATACATTTTTCTAAGGAGTTTAGTGTCTCAATTGTTGTTTAAAGGCTTCTTCAGTACATCATGATGTTCATTTTGTAACTTTTTTTTTCAATTTAGAGCAAAATAGACAATAAAGCAGGGTGTGCTTTAGAGCGGAGCCACTCATATTGGCCCTCATTTATCAAGCGAGCGTAGAAACGAGCGCAGATCTGAGTGTATATTTGGTCTAACGACAGGGTCCACGTGTGATTTATCAAACGATCGTATCTCGCCAATCACAGCGTAAGAATGATCGGCTGTTGATAAATGTGGCGGCTCGAAACAAGCGTCATTTAAATACCACGCCCTAATATATACCCGATTCAGAAGACTCGTCTTCAAAGTTTACGACACCGAAGGACGCGATACGGCCAAAAAGAGGATTTTTTCACCCTCTAAAGTCAGCTTTATTAGCAAAGTGCACCGTTACAATTAACAATAGAGGCAATATAGACATATTACAGAAATACGCAGCGACGGAGGGTTTATGAAATAAAAGTAGGCCTACTTATAGTTATAAACTCAAACAAGTCCAGTGAATATTTTACATTTGGAGCACGGACTTAGAAGTTTTCAGCAACAATGTTTTAAAGTAAGTTTTAATTCTAAAAGAAGAGGAATTTCTCAGTCAGAAAGTGAAACGCTGACGTCCAACAGCAGCAACACAACAAACTGGTTTTGTTTGGCAGCATAAAAAGTGAAAAAGAAGGAAATCAGTGGTGCTGTCAGCAGAGTAGCGGACTATTAAACTCCCGGCGAGGTTTGAGTAATTACATGGTGTTATATAAAGCCTAATAATCTATATAATATCCGAATGTTGCTATTATTATGATGGAGATATATTATTCACCTCTTTACATTTACTAATAATGATGTCCTAGTCAGAGGAGCGTGTGACGGCGCTGATTGGAAATGTTTCTATTCGGGCAGCACCGATGGTGAAGGAGACGCTGACGCTCCGGTGTCGGAGCTGGATAACAATAACAATAATAATAATAATAATAATGATAACAGTAAACAGCAGAAGACAACAACATTTAATGTCCTCGGCTGGTATTCTGCTTAAAGAATTTCACGATCGCAGGGTTTATTTATTTTTGGATTATGTTTTAATGATAAATTATGTAGTCTAAACATGTTTTGCTTTGTCACTATTAAAAATCAAAACACCACAGAGTTTTATCACCTCCAGGCATCGATACTGTAGTCTAAGATCAATTCTCCGACTCAGACATGTGGACTTCACGCTGACTCAGATTTGCGTACCCGAGCTGAGAGCAGACGTGAGATCTGATCGTACCGTCCGCTCACGTCCATATTGATAAATGCCGAGGCTTGCGTAGAAATCATCTTACGCCCACTTTACGCACACTTTCTGACGTACGCTCGTTTGATAAATGAGGGCCAATGTGTGTATTTTCTTGCACTATTTCCTTAACTTGTGTAGTTTTCGTCTTATAACTTTGTGTTTGGAGCATTGGCCTGTTTTCCTTGAAAACACAAGCTAAGCTAACTTTGTGTTATTTTTTTAGCAATTTAAAAATATATATATATTAAGTGTTCTACTGTAAGACAACATATAATGTGTATTTTTTGTATTTTTACATAGAATTCACTGTAATTTAACATTCCATTAAAATCATTAAGCAATTGAATAATACTATTGAAAAAAAATATATAATGTCCGATCATGTAAATTTACAGATTTGTAATTTGATATTTATTTGTAATAAATGTAATTTAGCTTTTTATGGCATATGCACTTAATGTAGAAAAAACCCTGCAAAATAATATAGTACATTTCAGGAAAATAACTTCTGTTTTAGTTAGTCTTTGCAGGAAAATTAAAAAAGCATATTTCCCAAAACATTGCATTATACTCCCTTTAAAATTGATGCATTCTCTGATTTATGTCCCAGCACAAAACAGTTTGAATTGTGCTATTTGTGCTTTATTAATGGCTGCATGGATGGATGGATGTTAAAGTTGGATTAATAAATTAGTTGGCCTTTTTTTTTTCCAAACAATCCTCCCTTTCTCTTTCACAAGTAAATCAGCTTGTTATGCAATAAGATCTCCAACCTAAACGACAGAATAGACCATTTTTTTAGCACCAACCATAATGACTCACATAATCGTTTTGCAGCTCGCATTTCTGTGGATTTATGCTACAAAACCAATGAGCTAGGTTTAGGGCAAAACACCCTGGTTAGGCGTTATAAAAGACAGTTTAAACAGTAAGAAAAAATTACTTAAATGCCGGAAGTAGTTACGAGGGTGACGTGAGCTACGGAAGTTACTTAAAAATGGAAGTTACGTAAAAAAATGTAATTTATGGAAAAAACACAAGTTCATAGAGAACAAAAGTTACGTAAAAAAACAAGTTACGTAAAGGCCGGAAGTAGTTACGAGGGTGACGTGAGCTACGGAAGTTACATAAAAAATGGAAGTTACGTAAAAAAAACACAAGTTACGTACAAAGCCTACGGGGAAAAAAACATTTTTCAACCCTCCTGCCCCGAGTGTGACATCCGCCATTTAAATTGTGCATCGCCATCGTCATCACTAGGGCATCACAAAGGTTCAGTGAACATAAAGACTCAAAGTGGCGCAGCCCAAGCTGCTGCTGGACTTTGAAAGCAGTTCAGGCTCTCTGTGACGTCTGGTTGTGTTGCTTCATCTGTTTCAAAACTAAACTGCAGTCAAGGAGTTGAAGAGAACAATCAGCAGATACTGCAGCGGCAGGAGAATCTGTGTTTTCGCAGCCCAGCTTTACAGGCACAAAGAGGCAGACCTGAACATACCTGAAAGATAATTGCTGCTTGACTTGTGACCAACTGCAAGAAGAGGTAACGCTTTAGGGCAAAGCACAATAGTCACAGCCTCCAGGTTTACAACAAATCGGAGTGGCCTTCACAGGAGACAAAATAGGTCCAAACTTAAACACTGCTTGTACTTTTCACATTAAAAGCCCCATTCACACACGACCCTCACTGACACCTCACCATGAGTCCCCTTATTTAGCATTTATAAGCAGTAAAACCTGCATAGTTATAGATTATATACAAAGAATAACCCACTATTGGTGTATGCAGATAAAAATACATTTTAAGTGTATTTTCCAGCAATTTTAGCTTTTCCTATTATATTGTTTCAAATGTTTAATATATTGTCAAACATTATCTGTTTTTATCACAATCCTCAATTCTGATTGGTCAGTTATTGCATCCTACAGTCTGTTATTCCTGAACAGCTGAAGTGGAGGCAACACAATCAAATTTAAATGGATGAAATCATTTTCCAGTCAATATTTTTGGCAAATTACTGATTTCTCTAGAAAGTAGCTGTGATTATTGTCATTATTGCAAAATAAACCCTGACAGGGTGATACAGTACATTATGTGATATTAATGTACAGCAGCCTCCAAAGTATTAGTTGTAATGTTTACGGAGCTATTAACAATTAATAAATGTTTATATACTGCTTATGAATGCTAATTAGGGGAACTTGAAGTAAAGTGTTAATGGACTATCATTACCTGATGACCTGCATATCTGCAAAAAAGGTAATCTTACAGTTTATTATGACCTTGTTTTGCAACACTATGTTGTGTTTTTGGGAAGAAATGTATATTTTCTTTTTCATTTCCATCATATGCAAAGATGGGAGTTTGAATAGAAATTGAATATCCAGTAATGCTGCATAATGGTATTAAAGGTCCTGAGGTAATGCTAGCTGGGTGTGAATGTGGCTTAACACAATAAAATATTGAGAATTGTGTGTGTAGTGTGTAACCAGTGATTGAATAGATGTTCCTTAATTCTTTCAATCACTGCTTGGAAGCAAAAGAGTGTCAAGTCAGAGAGAAACAGCAAAACATTTTTTTTTAAATCTGCAATTCATGGATCACATCACATCAGACATAAATCACACTTTCTAACAACAACAAAAAAACTTTTTTGCATGTATTTCTGTATTCCATAACTTGGGGAACAAGCTAGCTTCAACACTACTATCACAAAATTGACATTCAAGATTGAATTTTCAAGGGTAGGACTTGTTTGTGCAAAACACTTTCCCTCCCAGTTGCCATATTAGTAACACCGGGGTATTTATAAGAGAGGTGAGGTTCTGGGTGCTTGGAAGCAAAGCAGGGAGTCGGCAGCTATATAAGGGCGTGTAAGAAAGCATGTGGAGGAGCAGAAAAGAAGAACCGTTACATATAGAAATGGGTGTGGAAAGGCAAGGAGGGGACGGCAGCGAGCCTTGGCTCATGATGAATGGAAATAGACACATGACACAAGTGAACACCTGGCAGCCATCAGCAGCCTCAAACATCTCTCATTTCTGCTTTCTAGTGTTTTTTTTCATCTCTCACGATCACCTCCTTTTAGGGCTGGGCGATATGGACCAAAGTCATATCCCGATATATTTCGGTTGAATATCAATATATGATGTATATCCCGATATTTTCATTGCAAAGTGAGAGCATGTTCAGTCAAAGTCAAAGCCAAATATGACATGTCACAAGTAGTTTTATTGGAACCATTTATTTAAATGAACCATTTATTTAAATGAACATGAATACTGTATAACAGGAAACTTAAAAAAAAATAAAAAATCAAAGCTCACTAAAGTACACACTTTACACAAAAAATATCTTAAATAAAAATAGCCATGAAATAAAATAGGCCAATCTTTTTCTGAAATAAATATATTTATATGAGAAAATGATAACGAACATTACAAAATAACTAAATATGAAAAACCCTAATTAGGGCAGCATTGGGGCTGGGAGATATATCGATATAAAAAATATATTGATATATTTTTAAATGTGATATGGAATTAGACCATATCGCCTATATCGATATAGTTCAATTTTCTTTCTTTCTTTATATATAAATGCTGCCCTTACTTGTCATATTTAGTTCTTTTGTAATGTTTGTTATGCTTTTGTCATATAAATATATTCAGAAAAAGATTGGCCTATTTTATTTCATGGGCTATTTCTATTCAAGATATTTTTTTTATTTAAATGTGCACTTAATGGAGCTTTGATTTTTTTTTTTTTTTAAAGGTACTCCTGTTATACATTATTTATGTTCACTTACAACGGTTTCAATGAAAATACTTGTGACATGTGATGTTTGGCTTTGACTTTGACTGAACATTTGCTCTCACTTTGCGATTAAAAAATATCAGGATATATATCTTATATTGATATTCGGACTACATATATCTGGATATAACTTTTGGTCCGTATCGCCCAGCCCTAGGCAGCATTTATATATATACAGCAGCTTGCCTGGAGCAAGGATCACAGCGCAATTTTGAACTAAATCGATACATGCGATATATTATCTAATTCCATATCACATTTAAAAGTATATTGACATATCTTATATCGATATATCGCCCAGCCCTACCTCCTTTCTCTCCCGCGTGTATATTTTGTCCTAACTCGACACCCCTTCACCCTGCTCTGCTCATCTGTGTTCCCTCGCCATCACCCCGACCCCGTCCAGAAGCCTCGGTGCCAAGCGAGAGGTCAGCAGTGTAATCGTTTGGCCCAGTCAGCTCGTCAGGTGACGCCAGACGAGGGCAGAGTGCCATGGTGAGTTGTCAGAAACGTGCTCTGGGTCCCTCTGCACTTGGCTATGGCAGCGAATGATGGACTAGGAGAGGGTGGCGGGTTAGAAGTGCAGAAGAGGGGTCACATTTCTTGTAATTTAGCCGCCCGCATGCTTACTCAACACTACTCAAAGCAGGTTCGCCAACATCGGTGGCATTTTGGTGAAACAGGACTTGAGCAGTAGGTGTTAGTGTGTGGACACACTTATCTAATATGTCTTGACAGTTTTCTTAACCTACCAAGCTCCGATTTGTTCCCTCTCAATTCAGAGGAATGTAAGTGTCGTTCTTAAAAGTTAATTCACCCCTACATGTATTCATTTTGCAGATGGTTTTGTCCAAAATTACACATAAATAAGATACAATACACTCATCAGTAGATTAAGTCTAGAATAGATGCCATAGTGGTATGAAAAGTGTAAAAAGTTACAAATTCTCCTGACATGACTGTGAAAAGTAAATAAAATAAAAAGTCCAAGTGACAGAAGTCTAAAAGTTTATCTTTTTGAAAAATAGTAAATAAATCATCATCTCTAATAGAAACAAGTGTAAAGACGGGGTTTTCCCTGGGTTTTTAGAGGTCTTAGGGGGGTGGGCAGCTGAAGCAGCGGGGTTAGCGTTCCTCGGCCTTACGTTTTTTTAAAAAGCTTTTCTGTTTTGTTTTTTTTAAAACCAAAAACTGTGCAATTTCACATAATAAAGCGAGTAACACTATCTGTGAGCATGTACCATTTTGTGCGGTCATGTTTATATTTGCATTTTTTGATAAAGATATCCTTAATTGCAAGTTGTGGGTTAGTGGAGGGCGCTATGTTTTCTGTTCCCAGCTGAAGAAATTAGATGGGATGGTTGTGTTTTAAACGGACTTTGAGGTTTGTTGTGTTGCCACTTTTTGTTGCGACTATCTTCATACAAATTAGACATACCTGCTCGCTGATGTAAGCGGGCTCTCCGTGTTCATCTGGCTTGAATCCAAAATGGTTGCTGTGGCATCCGGCTTTGGAACTAATTCCATTTATGCCACTCAACTTTCTTTAATTTTCAGCTACTGCCGTCGGAAAACTTAGCTCCGAGTACGCTAATTCTTTTTTTCTCTCTGCTTCACCTGCTTCAACGCTGTCCACACCGTCTGTCTGTCTGTCTGTACAGGTACATCTAAAAAAATTAGAATGTCGTGAACAAGTTCAATATTTTTTGTCAATTATTTCAGAAAGTGAAACTTGTATATTATATAGATTCATTACACATAGAGTGAAATATTTCAAGCCTATATTTCTTTTAATTTAGATGATTCTGGCTTAGAGATAATGAAAACACAAAACTCAGTCTCTCAGAAAATTAGAATATTACATAAGATCAATTTAAAAAAGGATATTTTAAAGAGAAATGTCAGTCTTCTGAAAAGTATCTTCATTTCTATACATCAATACTTGGTTGGGCTCCTTTTGCATGAATTACTGCATTAATACTTGGTGGCATGGAGGAGATCAGCCTACGGCACCATGTTGCTCTGATAGCAGCCTTCAGGTCATCCGGTGTCTCTCAGCTTCCTCTTGACAACAGCCCATAGACTCCTATGGGGTTCAGGTCAGCCGAGTCTGTTTACTAGTCCAGCCCAGTAACACCATGGTCACTGAACCAGCTTTTGGTACCTTTGACAGTGTGGGCAGGTGCCAAGTCCTGCTGGAAAATGAAACCAGCATCTCCAAAGAGCTTGTGGAAGCATGAAGACTCTAAATGTCCTGCTAGATGGCTGCTATGTTGACTGTGGACTTCAGAAAACACAGAGGAGCAACACCAGCAGAGGATATGGCCCCAAACCACTACCAACTGTGGACTCCAATATTTAACTTCTTTACAATATTCTAATTTTCTGAGACACTGAGTTTTGTGTTTTCATTATCTCTAAGCCAGAATTATCAAATTTACAAGAAAAACAGGCTTGAAATATTTCACTCAACGCATAATGAATCTATATAATATACGAGTTTCACTTTCTGAAATTATTGACAAAAGTATTGAACTTTTTCATGATATTCTATATATGATATTTTTTAGATGTACCTGTGTGTGTGTGTGTGTGTGAGCCCCACCTCCCTGCAAGTTGACTGACCGGAGAGGGAAAGAAGCAGCGTGACTAAATGTTGATGACTTATGTAAACAAACAGGCATGTAAACGACAATTTATCAAGTCCGTAAAAACTATCGTGTCCATTTTTGTTTATCGAACAATAAGTCGATATTTTGATTATCCTGACACGCCTACTCTTTGTGGTTATTTTGAGTCTCACTTCTATTGATTCGCCCACAGACAAACTAGTCTGTAATAAGTCAGACATAAAAAGGAGCAAAATCGCGTCTTCCAGCTGAATCTGTGAAATGAAGATACATTAAAGTTACATTAAAAAAGGGTTCTCAAAGCTGCAGTATTTCCTGTCTGAGCAGAGTATCCTGGGATCTGTGCAAAAATTGCAAGTTCAGCCAGCTTTTCCCTGCAGCCAGATCGTAAATTAATAATGTCTGCTGTAACACATCAGGACGTTGTACACCAGGCTGTTACATAACACTGCACCGGTGGTGGTCATGAAAGATTCAGATACAAGAGAGTATAAAACCCACAACGAGAGTGTGTCTGCACTGTTTTAATGCAGGGAATTAACGCGCCTTTTATAGACTATAGATCTCTTATACATCTGATAAATCTCTTTAAATCTCGTCCTCGGATCCTTTTCTATTTTCAGTTTTTCTGCACGGTGTCATGGGAGGCGTGATGAAATGCACGGAAAGCTTTTTAGAAAATCTCACAGGCACACAAGCTGATTCTCCACAACAAACTGTGAGGGCAGAAAGTGTCTGGGACCATCTGTGAGTGACTCACATCGACAGCAATGAGCCTTATTACAAACAGTTTTCAGCTGACAAACTCCTGCGTTTTTCGAGCTTGTTTTTCGTGAGTCATGTCAAAGCCAGCAGGTGTGAAACCAAACACACTTTCCAAAGAACCAGCAGATGTGTTTATTTTTAAGTTGGTTAGATTTGATTGGAGGGGCTATTACAGTCAGATACCAAACAAAAAAAAGTCATATTTACTGTTTAAATTAACATATTTAGAAAAGTATGCATGCAGCTAGTAACATTAGTGTTTAATCCCAGTGAATCGGTTCATGGGAAGATTATGAGACAACACATGATAAAAGGCTCCACCACGTCTTCTACACAAAAGCAAAACAGGAGCATATTTTTGTGCCAATTTTGTGTGTCCTTTTAGTCTTTTACAAATTCTGTAGTTAGTTTGAGTCATTTTTTGTCTCTGTCTGGTTATTTTCAGTCTCATTTTGAGTCCATTTGTAGTTATTTTAAGTCACTTTTTAGTCATTTTGAGTTTATTTCTGGTCATTTCATGTCTCCTTTAGTCTTTTACAGATTCCTGTCCTTTGTTTGAGTCTCTTTGTGGTCATTTTGTGTCTCGGTCTGGTTATTTTCAGTAATTTTGAGTTTCTTTCTGGTCATTTTGTTTCTCGTCTGGTGATTTTGAGTCTCTTTCTGGTCATTATATGTCTCTTTTTAGTTATTTGATTCTCTTTGTGTTCATTATGTGTGTCTTTTGTAGTTATTTTGAGTGTCTTTGTGGTCATTTTGTGTCTCTGTTTGGTAATTTTTCAGTCTCTTTTCCGTAATTTTGAGTCTGATTTTGGACACTTTGTGTGTCTTTTTGTCATTTTGAGTATATTTCTGGTCATTTTGTGTCTCCTTTATGCTGGGCTTACACCAAACGATTTTCTCAGTCCTAGACTAAAAACTGAAAGTCTTCAGTTAATCTAGGAGTTTTACTGGAGTCACAGCGCGCTGCCGTCATCTCCATCGTTAAGTGTAATGTGTGCAGTTTCATATCTGTCTTTTCCTAGTCTTGGGTTTGCAATCATATCAAACGTGTTTGATATTATCACAAGTAATTTAGTCTCTCTGGTTATATTCAGTCTCTATCTGGTCATTTTAAGTCTCTTTCTGGTCATTTTGGAACTCTTTGTAGTAAATTTGTGTCTATTTCTGGTCTTTTTCTGGTCATTTGGTGTCTCTGTCTGGTTATTTTAGTCTCTTTTAAGTTATTTTGAGTCTGATTGTGGTTATTTTGAGTCTGTTTTAGTCATTTTGAGAATCTGTAGTCATTTAGAGTCTCTTTTGTAATCATCGTGTGTCTATCTCTGGTCATTTTGAGGCTCTTTGTAGTTATTTTGAATCTCTTTCAGGCAATATTCTAATCTCTATACTCCTATTCTAGTTGAAGTCTTTTTGTAACAATCATAATTCTCTGTGTAGATCTCTTTGTGATCCTCTTCATAGTTGTTTAGGTCTCTTGGTGGTGAGTTTGTTTATTTTTGGTCATTTTTGGTTTCTTCTTGATTGGCATGTGTCTCTTTGAGTGACATTGTGCAGGTCTAGGCCTTTTAAGTAATCTGTCTCTGTGTCAGTAAGCAAACATACACAATAAATATGCCCTTTTTCTCAAAAATAAATTTCCGAATTCCAATAAAGCTGCTTGAGTTTCAGGGTTTAAGGTATTGGCGTGTGCTGAGTGACTCACTGAGACTTGAACCTGTGCTTTTCCTACCACGAGACACATAAACTTGCAACATATTTCTTATGAATGGAGTAATAAAGCAGATCCAGTACGTCCACTTGCACACAGTGATGTAAGACACTATCTGTACTCAGCTCCAGCTCTTTGTGGAATGGAGATGTAAGTCGGGGTTTCAACGTCAAATAAATTCACCTTTTAAAATTTTCATGATGCACCTTTATCCCCTGCTTTTCCTTGACATTTTCCTCCCATGAATAAGTGATGTGAAGACGTGCCCCGATACAGATAATGGAGGAGGAGGAGGAGGGAAAGAACATTTAACAGGAAAAAGTAATAGTATGTTATGATGAGGGGCTCATTCATAAATTATATTAAGAATATACTGTCACATGGTGCAGGCACTGTACAAGTGTTCATGGACACTTATAGGGTTTTAAGACGACAGTCAGTGGACGTTGGGGTGGCAGTGCAGGAGTTGATTGGGGAGGAGGCGGGGCTAAATTTAGCATGACAGAAACAGCGTGCGGGTGCTCGGCCACGCACTGGGGGAATGTTGTGACCAGCTGTTGGGAACTGCTGACAGGTTCCTCACTGAGCTGCAGAGCTGCTACCTCAGCAGCTAATATTGAAGATGTGGACAGTCTTTAGTTAACAGGGACATTTTTATTGAAGTGTAAAAATGTTGCGATTACCATTATCTTTTTCACAGGGTTTGTACGGGGGCTTGAAATCCTTGAAAATGCTTGAATTTAAATGTTCTATTTTCAAGGATTGATAAGTGCTTGGATTTTGGATAAAGTGTTTGAAAATGCTTGAAATTCTTACTGTATTTCTCTTGCAATCTGACTATAGATAATCATAAAAAATGCTAAATTGAATATTGAGATTAGCAAACTACTTTTGGTTTTTAATAGTGTAAAACCATCGCTGTCGAGTTTAGTGAAATTACTCCTTTTAGCATGTAAGTACTCATCTAAAACATGCAACTTACAACCATTGTTAGGTATTGGAAAAGCTTGAAAATGGACCTTGAAAGTACTTGGAAAGTTGAGTGTTTTACCTATTTTATGTATTCTCATCATTTTCTTTCTGTCTTTACTTCACATTCATTTTCTCAAGAATATTGGTTCAATCTGGCAAACTGCCTCGTAGGATCTACTTTTAAAGGTATAATATTAAGGATCTTACTTCTCACCCCAACAAGCTGTTTTCAGGGCGTTTTTTTTAGGGTCTTTTTACATTTTACTCTCTGTAGCCTTGTATTTCACTGCAATATATAAAATATATATAAAATAAAATCTATAATTCCTGCAGCTCTATGAAATCAGCACAATCATGGCTATAAGTGGGAACAAGTCAAATATGTTTTGTGCAGAATAATACAGTTATAATGAAGAAAAAAACATTAAAAAAAGGGAAGTTGAATTTCTCTTATAAATTATTTGTAAACATTGGAATAAAATGGAATTTCTAAATCCAACACTTTTCCAAGTGCCCACAAGTGTCATGAAAATTGAGAAGAAAAATTGTCTCCACATGTTATACATATTGACATATTGACATGTTTCCAGCATCTCCTGTCCTCTCCTCTCAGCTCTGTGTAAACAGATTTTCAGTGAATATTTGTCACGTGACAGTTCTCCTCAGCAGAATCAATCATGGCTTCACAGTGTCTCTGAGGAGCAGAATTTAATGTTTTTAACAGGATCTAGTTATTACAAACAGTTTATTTTAAATGAGACATGTAGAATAAAGTGATTCTCACAGAAATATCACAAAGAAATATTGAAGCTTCGTTTTGGTTACTTTTTCTAAGGGAAACATTCTTCACCTATGACAGGTTCAAGGACTGTCTGAAAGTTCAAATTCTGACGATAAAGCCTGTTTTTACAGGGTTTTTTTAAAATTTGTAACGCTTTGCTTTTGGCAGCTTTTTAAATGAGACGTAGACTTAACATTTGAAATTCTTCACTGAGCGTGACTGTGTTTGGAAAGTTAAAAAAAAACCATAATTTTCAGTGGGTTTTTTTTTTGTTTCTTTTGGGTTCAAAATGTTGATTCAGCAACAGGTTGAAGTGGAAAAGTTTTTTATCAGATCATATAGGTGAAGTTGTGAAAATAATGATACCAAACATGGCATGGTAAACATTGTTTAAGTGGTATATACGGGCAGGATGAAAAGGATTAAAAAAGGGTCCTTTTGTTGTATTATTGAAAGAAAAATGGGAAAATAAAAAAATGGGTTGCTTTTGTGTACTGATGGAGACCGTGTCCAAGAATAACCTCCAATAAAAAATATTCTTAACAACTCTAAAGATCTTTCAGCCTCTGTGTAGACGACAGAAAGGTGTATATTCTGAAGAGCAGCTTTCATTTGGGAGTTAGTGGCTCTGAGCCTATTCTCTCTATTGCAGCCGCACTTCAGATCCCGGCACCGCGCGGTCGACAGCTGCACTCCCGCTGATGAAGCCGTCGAGTGTTTTTACCAAACGAGGCTGCAGATGTGCAGATGTGCTCTGTGGAGGCTGCTGAGAGACGCTTGCTTCCACTGTGACGAGCTCCAAAACCATTCCACAAAACATCCCAATTCATGTGCGTCAGAGAGGGAGAAAGAAAGAGTTCTGGTACAATAAATCAACCTGCAGCTCGTCAGATTCAGTCCGTACACAACACCTCTCCTGAATAGACAAAAAACACAATATCCAAGTATCATATTCTATCTATCTCAGGTCATATACATTACTGACCACGACCATGCAGAGTCATGCCTGAGATTATTGAAATGTGTATATTTGGAAAAGAAGAAATGGTTTTGACCAAGTTTGACACCGGGTAGATAAAAACAGAATAAAATGTAAAAATAGTGTGTAAAGTTACCAAATAATAGATATAGAAATATTGTCTTTGCTGTCTTCAATCAAAGGTCTTAAGTTTTAGGTGAGAAATGATTTGCAAAGCATTGCCTTCTGATTTTTATTTAATTTTTTCAGGGTCTCAACTTTTTGGGATACGGGATTGTATAAAAGTATTTTAGTTGTAAAAAAAATAAATAAATACATTTTTAAAAAATAGTAAAAAAAGTCACCATCAAAATAACAGTAAACAACTGTTATTCAACAGATAATTTATTTCATGAAAACTGATATTATACAGAAAATATCTGTATTTAAAAATGATGTCTGTAAAATAACTAAAATGTTATTTTATTTATTTATTTATTTTACTTTAATTTGATTTTAAGTGTTTAGTAACTTTCACGACCGGACTTCTTACTGATTTTTTAAAATTAATTCTTTCAAAATTTACATTAAATTTAAAATTTTACTGTAAAAGCACTAGAAAGCTGTCTGACTTTTACATTTAGCAATTTGATGTGTATATTATAGTATTTTTTTCATATAATTCCTGTAATTTATCATTCAAGACCATTAAGCAATTGGAAAATACTGTAAAAAAAAAACAAAAACATTATAATGTCCCATTACATTAAATTACACATTTCAACTTTAATTTTATAGTTATTTTTTAATAAATAGTGAATTAATTCCATATGCCATTTGCACTCAGTGTAAGAAAACAAGAAAAACCCTGTAAAATAATATAGTAAATTTCTCTAAAATATCTTTTTTTACAGTGTAGCTTCGCACTTTCACATAAAGCGTATAAACCTGATCCTTATTGTGACATCAGTCAGTATAACATACAGCTGAGACCATCGAAATCAATAGGCAAAAGTTTCTATTATTAATCCTCTACAAACAACAGGTGGCAAACCAAGGACACTTTGTCTAAACATAACTCCTGTCACATTTAATGACATCACATCTGACAAATTAGGTCTTAATTTAGTGCCTCTTTCACACTGTTAATTGGGGAGTGGGGAAGGTAAGAGGAGCTCCGTCGGAGACGTGATGCTGCTCTCGCACAACTTGCCAGCAGTGTCACTTAAAGGAGGGAAATGTTAAGTACTCACAGCTGTGGTGCATGAGTGAGTTAACCTGGTGTGCACAGCTCTTAAGTAAAGGGAGCTCTTTACAGTGCTGGATGAAGCATGTCCTGGGAGTTCATGAGGTGAAAGGACCGCAGGGATTTTACTTGTGGTAATGAGATCCGATGTGACTGATGCATTGTATCTGTCAGGGTTGCAGGTCAATGCATGGGATGGGCGTGCTTCAGAGGACATGTGAGTTAATACTGGGCCTGATTTACACTTTGTGTCTACTGGGAGTTGCAAAGCTGGTTCACTTTGTTCCAGTAGCCCAGTAACTGACTGTTAACCCTCTGAACCCCTCTGAAACATTTTAAAAATCGGCAAAGATACACCTTTATTCCTAGAAAGAAATGGTGTTTTTTGCTGTTATAACATAACCTAACTTAACAACTTACTTACTGTTGCCTTGTATTTTACAGCAATATATAAAAGTCCTGCAACTCTATTTATTTTGTGCAGAAAACACAGTTATAAATCATAATTATAAATCATAAAAAAGAAGAAAAACGCAAGTTGAATTTCTCTGATAAATTATTTGTTGAAACTTTGAATAAAATGGAATTTATATATACAACACTATTCCAAGTGCCCACAAGTGTCGTGAATATTGGAGGAAAATAATGTGTCTCCACATGCTATACATATTGAACTATTTACATATTTACAGCCTCTCCTGTCCTCTCCTCTCAGCTCTGTGTAAACAGATTTTCAGTGAATATTTGTCACGTGGCTGTTCGTCTCAGCAGAATCAATCATGGCTTCAAAGTGTCTCTGAGGAGCAGAATTTAATGTTTTTAACAGGATCTAGTTATTACAAATGGTTTATTTTGTTTTTCTGGATAATGATTTTGGTTATTATCAAGAAACAATGGAAAATGTCTGGATATCAGCTCTTAAATTAAACTCTTCTGAGCTTTTTTGTTGTTGTTATCAGTATATTTGTCCAAAGAAATGTACCTTTAGTTGTACCAGGCATTAAAATGAACAAGAAATTGAAGAAAACAGGTGGTCTAATATTTTTTTCCATGACTGTAGAATAAAATTATTTTGACAGAAATATCATGATTCTAAGCTTCGTTTTGGTTAATTTTTCTAATGGAAACATTCGTCACCTATGCTCCGTTCAAGGACTGTCGGAAAGTTCAAATTCACACAATAAAGCCTGTTTTCACAGTTTATTTCTACAATAAATTATTTTTGCCGGCCATTCGTTTTCTGGGAGTTGAAATGCATCAGAAACTCTAGATCCTGGATTTCTATAGAAAATATTCACAGCAGTACGAAACTAAATACATTATGATTTTAGTATTTGTATTTAGCAGAGCAACAGCGACTGGAACAATTGAAAGAGACATCGTGATCTAAGAGAAGAGTTAAAGGAAAAGAACCTGAGGGCAGTTTCTTCTTAACATTATGTTAATAGCTCAGAAAGGTGACACAGGTGCACAGCAGGCAGCCTCATAATGTGCAGCGATTCTTCATGGTTTGAAGGAGGCTCCTGCTTTGTCTTCTCTAATCTACCTCCATCTATTGAGAGATCTGGGAAAAGGTCAGACTGTCGCTGTGGTAACTGTGACCGTTGGAGCCCTCCTCCTTTCACCGGCACAATGACATGTACTGTGCCGTTCAATTGTACCCCCAAAGAAGTGAGATAATATTGTATGTGCATTGTGGAGCTCCTCAATGCTTCCTCTGAGACTGTCCTCCCCTCCAAAGAATGAGCACGTATGAAGCTTATTACCACCTTTATTTGGGTCATTATAAGTGTGTTATTCTGCACAAAAGACGTGTTTCCACTTCGAGCCGATTCAACAGAGCTGCAGGACTTATCGATATTTATTTTATATATTGCAATGAAATACAAGGCACATGATAGCACATGATTTCTATAGAAATTCCGTATTAGACAGATAATTATTTTAAAGTATTGAATCATGTGGTCGTGGCTGCTGACGGGTGAAAGAAGTCTAATGATGCTCCGAGGAATGCATTGAACAGTTTGATGGCCACAGGCAGGAATGACTTCCTGATGCAATCTCTGGATAAAACGTTTATTCACCAAAATATTTATCATAAATCCTGAGGGCCACATGGACGTAAAAACCAAACTTGATGGCAAATACATCTAAAAGTTGTCCAGATATTTCATTAAAGAAAAAAAACCCTCAAGGTTAGGGGTGTGCCGTATCGTATTTCTTTTATGTGATTTATTCAATATAACTATAACAAACTTCAATATAGGGCATTTGTACATGTGGCAAAATGTGAATGGAGTTCGTGTCCCGTGTGAAAACAAAAATAAACAACTTTTTATGTAACTTGTTTTTTACGTAACTTACATTTTTAGGTAACTTACGTGGCTCACGGGTTGTGAATCAGGTTTTTATTTTTAACGGAAGTACTGTTGTTTACATAACTACTGTTGTTTACGTACTGTTAACTAAACTACTGTTGTTTATGTAACTACTTTTGCTTAGGTAACTACTGTTATTTACTGAACTACTGTTGTTAAGGTAACTACTGTTGTTTACATAACTACTGCTGTTTACGTAATTACTGTTGTTAACTAAACTACTGTTGTTTATGTAACTACTTCTGTTTAGGTAACTACTGTTGTTTACTGAACTACTGTTGTTAAGGTAAACACTGTTGTTACGGTAACTACTGTTGTTTGGGTAACTTCTGTTGTTAAGGTAACTACTGTTGTTTACGTAACTTCTGTTGTTTACGTAACTTCTGTTGTTTACGTAACTTCTGTTGTTCATGTAACTTGTGTTGTTTACTTAACTTCTGGACTATGAAGATCTTCAGAAACTTTCATGGCAGTCCACCTCACAGCTGATGAAATATGTGAGTCTCAGTAATGGCAGTAACATGAAGGTGAAACCCTGCAGCGCTGGCTTTTTATTTAAAGAAGCAATCTTTAAAATTACAGCATGTGATGATTATGCCTTTGCATTGTTACGTCGTCACTGAACACTTACAATCTGTGCTGCTTTATGTTTGATTTATAATGAACTCAAACTGTATAATCAGCTGACTGAAAGGTTACATTGAAAGGCAACAATTTGGCACATTTACTTCATAATAACTATGAAATATGTTCCTGGCTTCCATTAGGGATTTTGTTGCTGTGTTAAGGAATCAAATCCCTCTTGCATTTAAAATACAGAAATAATTAAAAAAAAATGTAATCACAACAGTTTCAATCAATTGGCTGATATTGCAAATAACAGTAATATGTAGCTATTTATTTAATTGTATTTATTCTTCATTTAAATGGTCAGCAACTGATAAATACTTAACATAAAGTACAATTTAGCTATTACATTTAAATTGTAATAATAATGTAAACAAACTGGCATTTAAAGGGTTACATAAAAAAATGAATATTTGTTACTTATTATCAGATCTAAAGTTGGTTGAAAGATTCAACTTATGTTCAGTGGAAATTAATATTAAAATCTATTTTTGTCAAGGTTTTTGTCCTCAGATACTTTTTTAAAAGTGATGCAGGAGGGTTAAATAACGGGGTTACTGCTGCTCTCTGTTCATAGATCACTGAATGTTACACAGGCAGCCTTAGCAACAATGTGTGTGTGTGTGTGTGTCTGTATGTATGTGTATTTACTGTTGGCAGAGAGGGTGGCAAGTAAAAGATCACTGCAACCTGAGCTGTGAGGAGCAGTGATTGATGAATGCTTCTAAAGTACAGCTGCATGTCGAAGGTCAGAGTTCAATTATTTATATATATATATATATATATATATATATATATATATATGTTGCAAGTTGAATTTCTCAAATACAAATTGGAATAAAAGGGAATTTATATTTACAACACTTTTTCAAGTGACCACAAGTTTCATGAATATTTGAAAAACTAAAATTCTGTCTCCACATACTATACATATTGAACTATTTGCAGTTTTCCAGCCTCTCCTGTCCGCTCCTCTCAGCTCTGTGTAAGCAGATTTTCAGTGAATATTTGTCACGTGACCGTTCGTCTCAGCAGAATCAATCATGGCTTCACAGTGTCGCTGAGGTGCAGAATTTAATGTTTTTAACAGGATCTAGTTCTTTATTTTTGGCAATATTTTTAAATTAGACATGTAGAATAAAGTGATTTTTGACAGAAATATCACAATTTTAAGCCTTGTTTGGTTAATTTTTCTCATTGAAAATTTCATAACCTATGATCTGTTCAAGGACGGTTGGAAAGTTCAAATTTCAACAAAAATGCCTGCTTTACCTGCTTCTCTCTACGATAAACAATGTATTTTTGTGGGTCTTTTAAAGAAAACATACATTTCGATCCTGTTGGTGGGAGGGCCTTGTACTTACTTATTATAACTCAATTAATAATAACACATTGCCATACAAAGCCTTATTTATTTGTAGATCATCAATTTACATATTAATTAATATATAATAATGCATGTATACATGGATCTCTTTCATGGAGTATTACTAAATAAATCACAGCATTTAATGTGGCATTGTAAAGTTCACACTGGCCGCTTCAGAGACGTTTAAACTTGCCATCACAGCAGTGAGGATGCTCTGGATTGTTTTTCACAGACTAAGATAACTGCCGGCCGGGGTCAGAGGTGACGCGTCGGACATATTTCAGGGGTGACAGGCCTACTCCGTTGCACAACCTTTTTGAGAGGAAAATGCTGAGTTTGTTGCTGATGTGCGTCTCTTTGGGGTTCGTTTTTCAGGGGCTGAACTCTGAGAGGTTTGTGCTTCCTGTTTTAGCCGAGGTTTTCTGTCATGTGTGCAGCTGAGCCTTCAGGTTGGCTGTCACGGCTGACAGGTTACATGACAGCACAAGCACACACAGCGGATTTATCAGGATCATTGGCCTCTCACAGACATATTGGTATTAAAGTCTTGGGGGTATTTTTTTTATAATTCACAGATACAAAGAACATCTTTTACAGGAGATTTAATGCAGAAAATACAGTATTACTTAGCTATTTATTTTATTTTTAATAAAAATGGTCAACAACCAAACATACATTACTGGTATTTTTAAAGCTTTTTTTTTTATTGATTGAAATAGTCAACAATTGACTGATATTGAATGGACACTAATATTAAGCTTTTTTTTTTTCATTATTTATTTAAATAGTCAGCAGCTGACTGATACTGAACATACAATATTATTTATATATTTATTTTATTTTTATTTATTTATTATTTATTTATATGGTCGGCAACTGACTGATACAGAACAAAGTACTTGTGTTTATTTAGCTATTTATTTTGTTTTTATTTATTCTTAATACAAATTATCAGCTATTGACTGATACTGAATATACGAAATTATTTAGCTATTTTATTTTTATTTTATGTTTTATTTTTTATTGATTGAAATAGTCATCAATTGACAGATACTGAACATAACAGTAATAATAACCTATTTATTTCATTTTATTTATTATGTATTTAAATAGACAACAAATGACTCATATTGAAATTAGCAGTAATATTTAGCTATTTATTTGATTAATTTATTATTTATTGAAATGCTCAGCAACTAATTGATACAGAACATACATTCCTACATACCTATTTATTTTTTAAATGTAATTTATTTTTTTATTTGAATGATCAGCAATTGTCTGATACTGAATATACAGTACTGGTGTTTATTTAGCTATTTTGTTAAATTAGTAAATAACTATTCTTTATTTTCTTTGTTGCTAGAATTTGTTGACAATTGAACACATTATATATTTAATGTAAAATGTAAAATAATGTATTTTTAATTAAGTTATTTGTCTTGTAAGTACAGTCATATCGGAGCACAATCCACATAGAAAAGCTCTGTTGTCATTCACACTCAAACATTCACTGTACTGAAATATAAAACATATGTTACGGTGATATGATACCATAAAGCACTTATATTCAGGCTGGAGAACGCGGGGGAAATCAAATATCTACTTGTGGCACCAGCTGCAGGGTTATTCTCCAGTTATTCTGTTTGTATTTATATCGAAGAGGAAGCTGTAGTTTGAAAAATGAAGACGTACTGTTTACTTCCCTGTGTGTCTGACACTATGAGTGAAAACCCAAAGAAACAGCTGCAGGGAGAAAATCTTAAAGTTGTCAGCTGAGACATGTCATGAGAAATATACATCTGGTAGATTCACACAAAGCTAAAATAGTAAAAAAAAAAAAAAAAAAAGGATTTTGCATAAATTAAGATAGAAATTAACCCTCTGAAATGTATGTTTTTAAAAGATCACCAAAATATACTGTTCATTGTAGGAAGAAACTGTAAAACTGTATTATCTGAGAAATTTGAACTTTCTGACAGTCTTTGAACAGGTCATAGGTTATGAAAGTTTCCATTAGAAATAGTAACCAAAGCAAAGCTTAAACTTGTGATATTTCTGTCAGAGTCACTTTATTCTACATCTCTCATTAAAATAAACCGTTTGTTATAACTAGATCCTTAATGTTAAAAACATTAAATTTTGCTCCTCAGCGACACTGTGAAGCCATGATTGATTCTGCTGAGACCAACGTTCACGTGACAAATATTCACTGAAAATCTGTTTACACAGAGCTGAGGGGAGAGGACAGGAGAGGCTGTGAATATGTAAATATTTCAAAAAGTATAGCCTGTGGAGACACAATTTTATTTTCCTAGATTCATGACCCTTGTGTCTTCACTGAAAATCTGTTTACTTACAGCCTCTCCTGTCCTCTCCTCTCAGCTCTGTGTAGAGGTTGTAAAATGTAAATAGTTCAATATGTTTAGCATGTGGTTATGGATTTTTCCCAGTACCTCCGACAGTTGTGGGCAAAACTGTTGTGTATATATAAATTATATTATATAACAATTTTTTAGAAATAATTTATCAGAGAAATTCATCATGCATTTCTTGTTTTTTTATGATTTATGTCATTATTACTGTGTTATTCTGCACAAAAGACATGTTTGAGTTGTTCCCACTTCTAGCCATGATTGTGCTGATTCCACAGAGATGCAGGACTTATAGATTTTATATCTATTTTTAATATATTGCAGTGAAATAAAAGGCCACAGTGAGTAAAATGTAGCAGAAGCAGCTTGTTGGGGTTCAGTGGGTTCCTATCACACAGCTTCAAACAAAGGCAGATAAGATTCGATTCCCTGAGCGCTGCACTTTAATAATTCATACTTCCCGATTCATAGGTGGTAATGACCAGCTATTTTAAGCATCCCCTCGGAGCACCTCCAGTGCTGCTTCCTGATTGGCTGTGAGGTGACAACTGGCAGGAAGTCAGTAACAGAGTCCAGCGGGGGGGGGACCTGCTCCAGAAAGCATCTCTTTCTCAAGCCAAGCTGTGCAGGCTTGGCAGCCCCGACAGGAAATTGATCATATCCAATGACTTTAGTGTGTAAATGATGGTTTAGGACTTGCACCCAGAGAGGTGTGATACCAAACAGAGCAGCGTGTGTGTGTGTTGCCTGAGACGGTGAGATTTGGCCCCAGACTCCGTGTCCGTCCCAGGAGGGCTTTTAGCTTCTTGCTAAGCAGGCAGAGCTGTCCCGGGCTATTTACAGAGGTGACTTATGCAAGCTAGTGTAAGGTACACTGAGCCTCTGTAAGAAGACACTGCTGCTCTGGCGGCCAGAGATCGCTGTGTGAATACAGCGGCTGGCAGTGGGCTCCAGGCGCCGCTAGATTTATTTATTTATCCAGAGTTTCCAGATCATGCATTCTCTCTCTCTGCCTGGCTCGAAGGCACCTCAGTAATTTATGCTGAAGAACTAAATTATTGCGGTTTATTTGCCCCGTGTGCAGATTTACTGCTCATAAGCATCGTATCTGTTTACAAATAAAACCTGCACTGTAAAAAAAAAAAAAGGAAAAAAAAGTACAGTTTGAATAAAGTTAGTGTCCAGAAATTGACTGTATTATTTTAAAGGATTTTTCTTGTTTTAATTTAATTTTAATTTATCATTTATTTAATAGTTCAACAACAGGCTGATATTAAACACAAATATTGGCTTTAAATATACTGTATTATTTTACAAGATTTTTCTTGTTTTACTTTATTTTACTTTTTATTTTTATTTTATAGGTCAACAACTGACATGTAGTTTTTTATTTAATTTTACTTGCAGATATACTGATTGCAAGCCTGTTGTCTATTTATTTTTCCTATTGAATTTTTTTATTTTTTATTTATTTAAAAGGTCAACAACTGACTGATTCAACTGACTCAGCATTATTGTAATAAATTATAAATTAATTTAATTAATAAATTAGCTGTTTATTTACCCCAGTGTGCATATATATATATATATATATATATATATATATATATATATATACTTCTCTACTTCTCTATCTATAATACAACATACATACAAACCTGCACTGTAAAAAAAAAAATGTAAAAAGTTAATTCCCAGAAATGTACTGTATTATTTTACAGGATTTTTCTTGTTTTAATTTAATTAACATGTATTATTCATTTAATAGGTGACAACAACAACTGACATATTTAGCTTTTTTATGTTTGCCCTATTGTACTGATTGTAAGCCTGTTGTCTATTTACTTATTTTAATGTTTACTAATTTAATTTTTATTTATTATTTATTTAATTAATTAATAAATTAATTTCATTTTAATTTATTATTTATTATTTATTTAATAGGTCAAAAAGTCTCTTCTTTATTTACTAATACAACCTGCACTGTAAAAAAAAAAAAAAAAGTGAATTTCCAGACATTTACTGTATTATTTTAAAGATTTTTTCTTGTTTTATTTTAATTTTAATTTATTATTATTTATATATAGGTCAACAACTGACATATTTAGCTTTTTTCATTTTTTTTTTTTTTGCAGATTTACTGGTCACAAGGCTCTTCTCTATTTACTAGTACAGCATGCACTGTAAAAAAAAAATTTTTAAAGATAAAAAGTTATTTATTTATTTATTACATATTTACTGTATTATTTAGCAGGATTTTTCTTGTTTTATTTTATTCATTATTTATTTAATACTGACCATATATTTTTATTTTTATTTATTTTATTTTTTAATGTTGTTTAAAATTATTTCCAGAAATTAACTGTATTATTTTTATTTTTAATTATTGTTTATTCAAATGTTAAAAATTGTTTATAGAGAAATTTACAGTTTTTTCTCCATTAAGTCCAAATGCCATAAAAAAAAGTTAATTATTGTTTTTACAAATATTAATGAAAGCATTTAAGTTGAAATCTGTTAATTAATATAATTATTTGTTTTAAGTATTTGTCAATAGCTTAATGGTCTTGACTGTCAAATTGCAGTGTCTCAATTTAAGGATTTTTTTAAACAATAATAGTTTAAATTGAATGTTAAAAAAATAAACAAAAAGAAATCATAAACAGTAAAAAAAAAAATCTGGCAGCAAAAGTCACCAAACTGTATATTATCTGTATTTATTATAAGAAATAATCTGTGAAATAACTTCCAGTTCCAGATTTTTTTATTATTTTATTCTGGTAAGTGTTTTTCGCAACTTTTGCCGCCAGACTTTTTACTGTTTTTTTCCCCTTTTTTTTTGTTAGTGCAAGTTCTGAACAACACATAATATTAACTCATTTTTAAGCTTGAAAAGTGACAAAAGTTGAAAAATCAGAAGAAAAAAAAGCTCAAGAGAGAAATGCAGGAAACTGTCACCTGGAGAACCAGTTTGTGGAGCGAGTGTGAATCTGAGAGCTGAAATTTTAATTTTTTATTTTTACATGCTGAACGAGTTCTTTAAGTCCATTGGATCGGGACAAAGATAACCCAATCACAACATAATAATAATAATAATAATAATAATACATTATATTTATAGGCACCTTTCTTATCACTTAAGTTCACCGTACAGTGACAACAACAAAAGACAACAACTAAACAGAATAGGGATGTAATATGAAATTTTACAAAATGCCAGTTTAAACAGATGGGTTTGAGCTGGTTTTGAGCAGTGAAAGAGAGTCTTATCCTTCTATGGTACAGTGTTGCCCTCAGGAAACAAACCCATTTTTGGCCTGTCAAATTTCTACAATGCATCTTTTTGAGTGATGCGATACTTTAAAAAAGAGGGAAGAGTATAGGGAACCAATAGCAATGCTTTAATTTGTCACATGATCTCCAGGAGGCCATATCGAAACCCTCTTTTGCAGACTTTTCCAAAGGAAACAGCTTTGCCATTTTGCGCCACAAAAAAAGCTCTCAAAACGTCATTTCCTGGTGCTTTTCCATCTGGAAAAAAATATATTCCTACTAATAGGTGAGCAAACCTTCATTTTTGATAGTTTCATGCAATTTATTTTCAAATTAAATAATGGAAACTTGTTAAAATGCAACTGTTGCCCTGAGGGAACAACGTACCATTATGGAATCAGCATGGCAGCATAAGATATTGGTTGTGTGTGTTTTTCTGTATTTATATAACGTTCAAAAGCATACCATTTATTATAATTTTGTTTTGATCTTTACAACTCTGAAGACCAAAGTTTACTACTATAGTGAACTTTGCATGTCTTAATTGCTTATAATTTCTAGACATGGCAACGGGCAACAAACCCCAAAACTTTTTTGTTTTTTTAATTATTACATTTCTTCAGATTATGTTTATTTAGTCTATTTTAAGAGACTCCAAACTTTTTTTTCCTAACTGGCATCATAATGTGTACCATAGAGTCTTAACTGACGCTCCAACAGCAGGTGAATCAGTGTTCACCTCTCACATGACCTCCTGGTGTTTAGTTCCCTATCAGTGCTTCCCTCCATCCTGTTCCTTCAAGTCTGCATCTATCCGGTCCCACTTGGCAGGTCGCCACACCTGAAGGCTCCACGGCTCCCCTGACCCGACCCCCCCCCCCCCCACCTGTTCTGTCCTCCTCACCTGTCAACAGCATTAAAAACACTTATCTGACACTGACTGCGTCCAGGAATCCCCGACCGGAGCCAAACTCTCCGCGTGAAACCCCCCTTCTCTCTCTCTCTCTTCCCACCGTGACCCTTCCCCCACAAATCCGTCCACTGTCATGCTTTGGCGGAGACCCACCTCCAGAGCCAGCTCCTCTATCTGAAGCTGCTTCGTGGCGGTGCGGTCCCCGTCCACGTTTTTGTGGTAGTAGATCACCATCACGTCGTACTTCTTCATGACCGACTTGTAGTTCTTGGCGCTGAGGTCGTGGACGCGGTCTTTGCCGTCATACTCGGGGATCTCCAAGCCCATCTCCGCCCAGGACAGGGTCCCCAAAGATAGGAAGACCCCCAAAAACACCCAGCCCCACTTCATGGCTATGGTCACCTGGCGGTCGCGTGGACGGACGCCTCTTCTCTCAGAAAGTTAAAAAGGGGGAAAAGATGTTGTCCCTAAAACAAGTTGGTGTCAAGCAGGGAGAGTTAGGAACAAAGTCCACTTCCTTTCCCCGCCGGCGAGAGAAGAGCAGGTCCGACAGCGACACGCCACCTTTAAAATAGAGCTACACGTGGGTCTGCTGACGCCACACAGGGGGAGGGGCTTATTTAGGGTCTGTGAGTAGGAGGGACGCTGATCTGAGCCGGAGAGGCTGCCAAAAAAGTAGGAGAGACAGTCAGAGGGGTGTGTGTGTGTGTGGGTGTGGGTGTGTGGGTGTGTGTGTGTGTTGGATTGGGGTGTGTGTAAGAGTGTCTTAGTGTGTCTTTGTGTATCTTAATGTGTGTGTGTGTGTGTGTGTGTGTGTGTGTGTGTGTGTGTGTGTGTTGGAAAGGGGGGCGGTGTTTGTGTCTGAGTGTGTTTGTATGTGGATTTGTCTTAGTGTGTGTGTGTATGTGTGACTGTGTGTGTGTGTGTGTGTGTGTGTGTGACTGAGTGTGTGTGTGGGGAGGGTGGGGGCTCCTGAGCAACGGTCAGTAAAATATCCCGTGGTGTAACGTGGAGGAGGAGCGGCGGCGCTGAGGTCACAGGCCACCTGTTTGACGCGGTGGCTATGAAAAGGGACGTCGTGTTGGAGCTCAGTGTCTACGAGGACCGAAGGTATGGACGGATGCTCCATGAGAGTCCTGAGGAAAGAAGAGCTCCAAGATGCCATTCCCATATTAAGTTTTGCAGCCGGAGCCGGACTCTCGCTAAAAATAAAGGCCTCTGCGGGACAACGCCGCGGACAAGATGGCGTCGATGCCGAGGGTCAGAGAGTGGATGAGCTGTGCAGGAACAGACGGACACGAGCCGGACACACTCCTCAGTTTGTGCATCTAAAGAAAACCCAAGCAGAACGTGTCTGTCAGGGTGTTACAGTGGACATCGACAGGTTTAAAAATGAGAAATATTCACTGAAAATCACACAGAACTGCAGGCTGCTTACACAGAGCTGAGAGGAGAGGTCAGGAGAGGCTGTAAAAAAGCAAAAAGTTCAACATACAGGTGCATCTCAATACATTAGATTATCTTGGAAAAGTCCATTTCCAGTAGTTCAAGTCCAATAGACCCAACCAAGCATTGAGTCATATACAGTCATGGAAAAAAGCCCACCCTTGTTTTCTTCAATTTCTTGTTCATTTTAATGCCTGGTGCAACTTAAGGTACATGTGTTTGGACAAATATAATGATAACAACAAGAATAGCTGATAAGAGTTTAATTTAAGAGCTGATATCTAGACATTTTCCATGGTTTTCTTGATAATGATTGTGGTTATTATCAAGAAAACCATAAAAATGTCTAGATTCATTCTAGCATTTCCATATTAAACATACTTTTAAAAATTGTTCTTTTGTAATATTTAAAAAAAATGAGACACTGAACTCTAGGTCTATATTAAATGTAAGCCATAATCATTATAATTAGAAGAAATTAAATAAATTAAGACATGAAATGTCATTCTGTGTGTAATGGATCCATATAATGTGTTATTTCCACTTTTTGAGTTGAATTACTTGCATAAATAAACTGTTCTATAATAATCTAATCTTTTAAAATGCACCTGTATTACTATATTCATGACGCTTGTGGGCACTTGGGAAAGTGTTTTATATGAATTCCATTTTTTTTTTAAATAACCAGAAAAAAATATTTCATGATGATTTATGTCATTATAACTGCGTTATTCTGCACAAAAGACATTTTTTTTAAGTTTGAGCCCTGGTTGTGCTGATTCCATAGAGATGCAGGACTGTTCATTAACAATAATAAATAATAATAATATACTTATGGTTTAGTTTTGAATGTCCGTCTGTTGTTTTTCCCCCATAATTCAGTTTTACTCTAAAGAATGAACCAATCACATTGGCGTGATCAAATCACATGACTTCTTCATCAACATAAAAACTTCAAAAGCGTGTTTCCTGCTGTCAGCTTCCCTCCAAAGTTCTGGATTTAAACTCCGTACCAGTTTTTGTTTGATGATGAAAGTAAAACTGGAGATAAGGTCAAATATATTTAGTATAAAAATATGTAAAACTAGACGTTCTCCTCATTTTACCTCTGTATGTTATATTTGCAACATTTAAAATTCTTCATTGAGCATGATTATGATTTTGAAAGTAGAAAAAAGCATAATTTGCTCACTTTTACTAGGTTAAAAACATCGACCCCTGCCAATCATAAACATATCCTAAATCAAAAGCAAATATGAACAATAAGCGATTATTATTGTTTTGATGCAATACTTGCTGCTCTTGTCAGTAAACTTCAAGAGTTTTCTGTGTTAAGTTAAAGAAATACTCCTCATATTTCTGCAAAAAACAAAAGTTGATTATTATTATTATTATTATTATTATTATTAATAATAATAATAATAATATAACAACAATATGTTTATTATTATAAATAATAATAATAACAATAATGATATTATTAATAATATTATAATAATAATTTTAATAACAATGTTATTATTATAAATGTTAATGTTAATGTTAAAAATATTATTGCAAATGTCATAAAAAAAATTGTAAATTACTTTCATGATACATTTTAACCATAAAATAGAATTAAGGTAACTTTCTGCTTTCTTACAGTACAACTTTTAAACATTTACCCAAAACTTTTTTTTGCATTTTTGTGTGGCATGCCTGTAGTAGATTTTATATTTCATATTATAGATTTTTTAAATATATATATACAGTATCATTAAATTACTTAATGTTATTGAATGTTAAAGTTCAGTGAATTCTATGTAAAAATACAAAAAAAATACACACTAAGAGTTAAGTTTTCTCTCAGTAAAGCTTTAAATTTAATGTAAAAAAAAAAATAACGGAAAAAACCCTGTACAAATTATTAAAGTAAAAAAGAAGAGAAAATTATTTTACATATATATATATATATATATATATCAAATATTTACTGTATGTTATTCATATTTTAAAGAAATTATGTGTAAAATAACTTCCGGTTGTTTGCCGTTATTAACCAGTGAGTGTTGCTGCCAGACTTTTAACAGTTTTTCTTTTGTTGTATTTTTTTGCATGCATGTGAAGCATATTTTGGAAGACTTGATGCGTGCGGAGGAAAGAAATGGAAACATGGAATGAGAGAGAAAGAGAGACGTAATGAGAGAGACAGAAACAGTGTGAGAGCTCGTCAGATATCATTTACAATGAGAAAGGGGAGAGGGCGCCTATTAATAACAAACTGTAACTTGATCAGCTGCTCCTGCTGCCAGCACAGTGTGTGTGTGTGTGTGTGTGTGTGTGTGTGTGTGTGTTGGATTGATGTGTGTGTCTCTTTGTGTTGGATTGGTGTGTGTGTGTGTGTGTGTGTGTTGGATTTGAGTGTGTATTTTAGATTGGTGTGTGTGTGTCTCTCTCTCTCTCTGTGTGTGTGTGTGTGTGTGTGTGTGTGTTGGATTGGTGTGTGTGTGTATGACTGTGCGTGTGTGTGTGTGTTGGATTTGTGCGTGTGTGTGTGTGTTGGATTGGTGTGTGTGTATGTGTATTTTAGATTAGTGTGTGTGTGAGATCGGCTCTGCTGGAACGTTTTGATGGTGTGAGAGATATAAAAATATTTGTCTTCTTGTATGTGGTCCGTGAAATCCTGTTAAATTTGGATGTCCAGATTTGTCTGTTTACACAGAGCTGAGAGGAGAGGACAGGAGAGACTAAAATTAAAGGTTGTAAAAATGTAAATAGGGCAATATTGGGATGGGAATAATTAATCAATGATCGATTAATGGCCATTCAGAATTTGGTCGATCATGTGGAATTTTTAATCAATCTGTGTTTTTCTTCATTTTTTATCTCTGACTGCATATCAAAGCGTCCGTTATTTTTCCAATATTCATTACACCTGTGGGCACTTGAAAAAGTGTTGAATATATAAATTTCATTTTATTCCTTTTTTTTTAAATCTGAGAAATTAAACTTTTTTTTCTCTTTTTTACGATTTATATCGTTAAAACTGTGTTATTCTGCACAAAATACATGTTTGAGTTATTCCCACTTCTAGCCATGCTGATTCCATAGAGCTGTAATTTAATATATGGCCACAGTGAGGAAAATTTAAAAAGAGCAAAAAACTCCCTGAAACGTCTTAGTTCAGAGGGTTAAAGGGAAAAAAGGGAACTAAATGCACCAAATGACTGAATTGTCATGCAGAGTGGTGGAGACATTGTAGAGACCTCACATGGTTTTTGATGCTGCATGATTTTCTTTCTTTTTGCTTTTTTTTTTTTAGATGTGAGAAAGTGCAAAAATGATCCGGCGACAAGCTGACTGAAAGGCTTCCTGTTCCACTTTGTCAACCTCGTATCAAATATTTTAAAACGTCGCAGGAGAGGCTGCTGCAGTAATGACAGGGGACGACACACACACACACACACACACACACACACACCAATCCAACACACACATACACACACACTCATGCACACCAAAATCCAACACACCCACACAAACACCCCCAACACAAGCACACACACACACACACAAACACACATAAACACACATCCCAATCCAACACACAAACACACGCACACACATATATACTTACACACAAACACACACACGCACTCACTCCAATCCGACACGCACACACACACAAACACCGATCCAACACACACACACACACACACACACACACACACACAGAAGCAGAATCTGTATTAAGCCTCAAACACAGATCATCATGTACGAAAACGTCTCAAATCGAGTGACATTTCCCGGTAAATGTTAACAGATGTGTGACCCATTGCAACAGATGGTTTATTTACCATCTGTCTGGGGTCGTGTGTGTGTGTGTGTGTGTGTGTGTGCATGTGTGTAGCTGCCTCTGAGGTGAACAGCACCCTCCTCTGGCAATTGCACTAATAAACCTCATTGCTTTTGCATTATTGCAGGTTCTTCTCTCCTCTTTCTTCTCTCCTTCACTCGCGTTTCAGATCGACTCCAGCGAGATGAGTAATAACAAGCATCCGTACGGTTTGTGCCGAGGTCATTAAAGTGTCTGTGTGGTGTGTGTGTGTGTGTGTGTGTGTGTGTGTGTGTGTGTGTGTGCTTGTATTCCTATACTGGTGGGGACATTCATCTGTTTACACAGTCACGCCGTGGGGACCTGAGACACCATGGGGACCAAAATAGAGGTCCCCATGAGGTTTTTTATTTTAAATCAATGCTGGAGTCATTCTAAAGGTGCCTATGTGATTTTTAGCTTTGGCCCATTATTCACCATTTTCCATCTTGACACACACACACAGATTGCTCAGTATCGCCAACTACAGGTCCCGAGCTGGTACTGCACGTACTGATTCTCACACACACCACTACCATATATGGTCAGTACCGCCCCTTTTTGGTCCCCATAAAGCAGGTATTCAAAAACGAATAACTTTTATCAGTGTAAATCAATAATTAGGCTATTGGAGGCATTTATTTGCAGCAGATGTCAACTACAGTGCTTAGGACTTGTGCAGGGAAGAAAAGTCAAACAAAAATAAAAAGAATAAAGTAAGCTACTTGATAAAATGACAAGTAGACAACCAGTATTTATTTGCTCTGATTAGTTGACAGGATAAATAGATAACTTTGACTGACTACAGAGACCTAGTGGGTAAGAGAGCTAGTTAGCCCCCACTACTGAACTAGTTAGCTCCCCACTGACAAGTTCACCTTATTCAAAATGTCTGAAAATATAATGATAAGGATCCTTCAAAGACCATTATAAATACAGATAGGCTACAACTGATTTCTTGAATAAATATTTGTCACATTCTTAAATACCTGCACTGTATAAGACATCTGAAGTGGGAAGGATGGATGGAAGGAGGAGGGAGGATGGATGGATGGAGGAGGGAGGATGGAAGATGGGGAGGATGGATGGATGGAGGAGGGAGGAAGTGGGGAGGATGGATGGAGGAGGGAGGAAGTGGGGATGATGGATGGAGGAGGGAGGAAGTGGGGAGGATGGATGGAGGGAGGATGGAAGTGGGGAGGATGGATGGAGGGAGGATGGAAGTGGGGAGGATGGATGGAGGGAGGATGGAAGAAGTGGGAAGGATTGATGGATGGAGGATGGATGGAGGAGGGAGGAAGTGGGAGGATGGATGGATGGAGGAGGGAGGGAGGATGGAGGAAGTGGGGAGAATGGATGGATGGAGGAGGGAGGAAGTGGGGAGGATGGATGGATGGAGGGAGGATGGATGGAGGAGGGAGGAAGTGGGGAGGATGGATGGATGGAGGAGGGAGGGAGGATGGAGGAAGTGGGAAGGATGGATGGAGGGAGGGAGGATGATGGAGGAGGGAGGAAGTGGGGAGGATGGATGGATGGAGGATGGATGGAGGAGGGAGGAAGTGGGGAGGATGGATGGATGGAGAAGGGAGGAAGTGGGGAGGATGGATGGATGGAGGAGGGATGGAGGAAGTGGGAAGGATGGATGGAGGGAGGATGGATGGAGGAGGGAGGAAGTGGGGAGGATGGATGGAGGGAGGAGGGAGGGAGGATGGAGGAAGTGGAAGGATGGATGGATGGAGGATGGATGGAGGAGGGAGGATGTGGGGAGGATGGATGGATGGAGGAGGGATGGAGGAAGTGGGAAGGATGGAGGGAGGGAGGATGGATGGAGGTGGGAGGAAGTGGGGAGGATGGATGGATGGATGGAGGATGGATGGAGGGAGGATGGATGGAGGAGGGTGGAAGTGGGGAGGATGGATGGATGGAGGAGGGAGGAAGTGGGGAGGATGGATGGATGGAGGAGGGAGGAAGTGGGGAGGATGGATGGATGGAGGAGGGATGGAGGAAGTGGGAAGGATGGATGGATGGAGGAGGGAGGAAGTGGGGAGGATGGATGGATGGAGGAGGAAGTGGGAAGGATGGATGGAGGATGGAGGAAGTGGGGAGGATGGATGGATGGAGGATGGATGGAGGAGGGAGGAAGTGGGGAGGATGGATGGATGGAGGATGGATGGAGGAGGGAGGAAGTGGGGAGGATGGATGGATGGAGGAGGGAGGATGGAAGATGGGGAGGATGGATGGAGGAGGGAGGATGGAAGATGGGGAGGATGGATGGAGGAGCTATGAGCAAGGATTCAGGAGCATCCTTTGTGGAAGTCTTTTAGCAGTGGCCCCGTCCCCTGACTGGATATCGATTATTGATTAGACGCTGCAACTGATCAGACTGATTTTATATATCATAACATCACTGTAATTTCATGCCAGAGTGAAGACAAATAACAGATTATTAAACTTGAGTGTGTCACTCACAAGTTTTGTATTTCATTTATCTTTTGATTTGCCATGTAGTTAAACAAACATCTTTCTACATTTATAATGGATGAAAACAAAGATTGTTCTAGATTTTTTTTTCCTTTCACTATCTGTTATTTCCCCCATTCAAATTTATTGTGGATACTTTTCAAGTAAAAGAGAGAGAGAGAGAGAGAGAGAGAGAGAGAGAGAGAGAGAGGGAGAGAGAGAGGGAGAGGGAGGGAGAGAGAGAGAGTGAGAGAGAGAGAGAGAGGGAGGGAGAGAAAGAGAGTGAGAGAGAGAGAGAAAGAGAGAGAGAGGGACACAGAGAGAGAGAAAGAGAGAGAGAGGGACACAGAGAGAGAGAGAGAGAGAGAGAGAGAGAGGGAGGGAGAGAGAGAGAGGGGGAGAGAGAGAGGGACAGAGAGAGAGAGAGAGAGAGAGAGAGAGAGGGAGAGAGAGAGAGAGTATTAGAGTCTGTCAGCAAGAAACACTTACATCATTTGTCATTTCCATCAGTCCCACGTGAGGCTGATCATTCCTGAGTGCAGGTTTGATCTGAGTGACATCATTTACATTTTCCCCTTAATCATCTCACCTAATAAAACACAGCACAATCATGTTCTGGGATACTATATTATGAATTTATCACCAAGGTAGTCTATATACAGACGCAAATAATCAAATAATATAATATAAAGGCATTCCCGTGCCCCTGAGCTGGACACAGTTCACAGTATAAATACACAATGCAGGTTGTTATTCATGTGCAGGTGTTTGTTAAACAGAGAAAACACTTATTACTATTATTATTATTATTATTATTACTATTAGTTCATGTCTACAGCTGTTGAAGCCGACTTACAGCTGATCCAGCTGTGATCTGCTGCCACCGTAATTAAAACTTTCCTCTCCTCGCCTGGTTGCCTAGCATCTCTCCATGTGCATGACGCAAGGAAAAGACGTAAGTGAGGGAAGGCAAAGAGCCTCTCACACCTGGTCCATATCAGGGGCAATCAGAGACACAGATACCTGACACTGCACTGAGCTTTAAGTTTTAAACAAAAAACCTTTCGGGAAATAAAAGCTGTTACACTTTTAATTGCTTTATATTTAAGTGATTGTTGGATTGAAAGAATGTATTGCTTAATCTCATTAGTAAAATCAATAAAACCTGGCTTCTAATTAGTGAATTTACATTTATGGTTATAGTATTTTGCCATTAAAATAAGAAGACTAATCATATATTCCAGATTGGTTTTCTGTATATTATTTTCTAATAATGCTAGTAAGGGACTTGTGACTTCCGGCCGTACGCTTTTATTGTGAAATCAGACAGGAAGTCAACTGCACGTTCACGTTCAATCTCTAATTAGTAAAAGGACCGCAGTTTTTTAACTCCGTGACCTCAACGAGATGATTAAATATTAAGGATTACCCGGAGCAAGTGGCGTGTTCAGTAAGTATTGAGCGGATTTCTTGAAATATGGTATAATACATGACAGTTTTATGTATCATGTAGCCGTTTAATTATGTTTTAAAACTGTCTGCTTGTTGACTCATGCTAGCCAAAGCACATGTTGCGTTAGCTAGTTAGCATTAGTGTTAATTACCAACTGTGCCCAAGTTATTAGTTAATTAAACACAGTGTTGTCATGTTTCAAATTAGGATATAAATACTTAGTTACTGAAAAGTTACTTAGGTAGAAATTGCATGTATCTGTTACTGTTATTTTACTTTGCTATTTTTATTCTATTAATTTTTTATTTCTAGTATTTTTAATTTTAATTAATTTTAAATAATTTTAATTAATTAATTTAATTAATATTCAATAAAACCAGAAGAGAGTTGTTAAACTGCACAGGCCAACATGCACTGGAAGCATCAAACATAGACACAACAGAAACTGCAGTATTTTGGGGATAAAAGTCACTATATGTACAGGTAGTTCTCATATTACTCACTATAGCATATTTAATTAGCTAGAATATTTGCTGTAACTTAAAATTATTTTTTTGCGGCCAAATTAAGTTGAATTTGATTATTTCCTAATTATTTCCTATATTCTTAATGTAGTATGATTTAACTAGAACTGACTTTTTTTTTACTCTCTGCAGTTTGAAATGCCACCAAGAATCAGTCCTCTCAAAGATGCCTGTCACCATGTCGGTTTAAAGACTGACAAGACATGGAAACTGGATGTGAAGTACATCAATTCAGTAAAAGGTAAGGCTTTTACACACGTCAACATGTTTTTATTATTAAACCACAAATTTAAAAAAATTGTCTCCTGACCGCAGTCTCAGCAGAAACAACACACGGGACTGTAGCTCCTGCAAATTCACTAATATTCTCACACATATCTTGATACACTTTATCATATCTCCTTTCACTCTCTTCAGCAGCGTCCCCAGAAGAGGGAAAGCTAGATTTATCAAGCTTAAGAAATGTTAGGTAGATTTGACAGTTTAAAAGAACATTTACCATTAACGTTATTCTCTATTGATATTCATGGCCAATGTTTTTGTAGCCTAGCAGTTTATTTAAGTATTGATTGTAAGTATAAGCAACTGTTAATAACAAATAAGTTTTAAAAAGTCTGCTGCAAAGAATAACCGGTCAGACTGTACCGATATCCTGGAGGGCAGAGTGCTGTGCACCTCGCTAGAGCGGCCAGAGTTGGGAAGACTGATTATTTTAGGACCGGTGAGGAGGATTAATATTCAGTGAGGGGGAATCAACTCTCATGTCAACCTCTTCTTCTATAGGTGCTACAGAAATAATATCCTACTTAATTAGTACCTATTAACAAACAAAAAATACTTTAGAAAATGAAAAGCTAATCATTTTAATGCAATGTAACTGATTGAATGTATTAATCGGTTTAACTTCTAATTGTTGGTTAACGGTTAACGGTTTATACTGTATTTTTAAAAAAACATGGTTATAATTGCAAAACTTTTAATGTGTTATTTATCTGCTGATCCTTGTATGTTGTAATTTTCCTGTTTTAATTAAAGATGTCTTTATTCTTTCTTGCAGGACGTGGGGTTTTTGCCCTTGGTTCATTCTGCAAAGGAGATTTTATAGTGGAATACAGGGGAGATTTGATTAGTGATGCTGAAGCCCAAAGGAGGAGAGAAATTTATCACCCCTCATGTTTTGGATTTTTGTTCGCGTTCAAGTGGAGAGGCAAAACATGGTGGTAAGATTGTAAATTGCACCTTAACTACACTACTTTATACTGAAGTGCTTACACTTGCAAATAGATAAATAAGGAACAGATTTTGTATCCATTGTTATGCCATTGTTCTGTATTTCCCTCCTGTTTTGTGTCTCCTGCTTTCCCGTGTTCCTCCTTGAGTCTGCTTTTCTTTCCTCACCTGCTTTGTATTAGTCTTGGTAGCCCACTATACACTATACATGCTAGGTAACAAAGACATGCCCGATGGAATCAAAGGCTGCAGTCTTATAGTAATTTCTGCTAAGGAAGGTTGCTAACTGAGGGAAATTACCTAAAGTGGCTCGGAAATAATTATGTTGTTGCCACAAGAGTTGTTTGGATTCTCTAAATTCTAATGAAAGGTACCTCAATGCCTCCTTTAAAATCTCATTTGAAAGGAAAGGAAATACTTCCCCTCGACTCAGTCATTCCCTTCACTTGTCTGTCTCCACTGTTCCTACACCTGTTCCCCTTGTTAATTTTTGTTTGGTATTTGTCACATCATTGTTTGTGGATTAGTTTGATTCTTAGTTGTCATGTTTTATGCCTGTCATCCCGTGCATTTTGGTCAACCTTCCAGATCCATTGTGACATTAACCTATAGGCTTACTCAATCAATATCTGTCATGTAAATATTCGATCTTGCATGTGACTAAATTATATTATTATGACATATGTCTCCTGGTGGAGACATTGTATTTATGTAATATGTTTCCCTTTTTTCTCTCCTTTTTTGTGGTTTTAGCATCGATGCCTCCAGAGAAGATGGTTCTTTTGGCCGCTTGGTAAACGATGACCACAGACATCCCAACTGCAGGATGAAGAGAATTGACGTTGCAGGAAGTACACACCTATGTCTTTTTGCGATAAAAGACATAAAAGAAGGTGAAGAAATTACATATAACTATGGAGGAGAGGACTGCCCATGGCGAAAGCAGGTATGTTTGAGAATTAGTGTTTAAGTATTTCAATTTCAAGAATGAATAACTTTGTGATTGATGGTATTTTTGTTTGAAACTATATAAATCAAATTTTAATAAATAATTTTGACTTCTATCGAACATTAAAGGGATGTGTTTACATTAAAATTGACTGATTGGTTTACATATTTTAATTCCTTTTTGTATCAAATCATTGCAGATGACTACATGTGAAACTGATACGCCCTGTGTGAGCTCCCGGCCTGTGCTGATGTCAGAGCCCCAGATGAATGAAGCGGCCAGTTCAGAGGACACTGATCCACAGGTAATTAATGTGCATCACTTTAATTTAGCTCTAGAGTCTTCAAGTCACTTTTGATGTCTGCTGTTGTTTTCTTTAAGCAGATAAATGGAAAGCATATGACCATAATGAGGGGAATCTATTATGCATCAGGTCTGCCAAACAGTTTTTTGTAATGCTTGTAGGTGGCTAATGATTAAGGGATATTTAGGACACATATGAACCTTGATGAGTCATTTACCTGGGGCAAAATGTCACTGTAGTCTGTGGAAGATACGACGTCCCCACAATGCAGCTTTTATGGTTTTGTTTCAGTTAAACAGTTAGGTATCTGATTACAGAGAACACACATGTATGTGAAATGTCCCCACGAAGCACAATGTATTCAAGATGTGTGAAATGTCCCCATGAAGCACAGTCTATTCAATATGTCTGAAAGCAGACAGAGGTTGACTAAGCAGAAGAACATAGGAGAATTCTTACTCGTTAGTCCGGTGTGTTGGCATGTATTTGACCCCAGAGACATGTTCTTTAGAAAATGTATTCAAATCATGAAATATTGTGCAGTTTTTACATGAAATTGACTGATTACTTTACATATTTTAATTCCTTTTTGTATCAAATCATTGCAGATGACTACATGTGAAACTGATACGCCCTGTGTGAGCTCCCGGCCTGTGCTGATGTCAGAGCCCCAGATGAATGAAGCGGCCAGTTCAGAGGACACTGATCCACAGGTAATTAATGTGCATCACTTTAATTTAGCTCTAGAGTCTTCAAGTCACTTTTGATGTCTGCTGTTGTTTTCTTTAAGCAGATAAATGGAAAGCATATGACCATAATGAGGGGAATCTATTATGCATCAGGTCTGCCAAACAGTTTTTTGTAATGCTTGTAGGTGGCTAATGATTAAGGGATATTTAGGACACATATGAACCTTGATGAGTCATTTACCTGGGGCAAAATGTCACTGTAGTCTGTGGAAGATACGACGTCCCCACAATGCAGCTTTTATGGTTTTGTTTCAGTTAAACAGTTAGGTATCTGATTACAGAGAACACACATGTATGTGAAATGTCCCCACGAAGCACAATGTATTCAAGATGTGTGAAATGTCCCCATGAAGCACAGTCTATTCAATATGTCTGAAAGCAGACAGAGGTTGACTAAGCAGAAGAACATAGGAGAATTCTTACTCGTTAGTCCGGTGTGTTGGCATGTATTTGACCCCAGAGACATGTTCTTTAGAAAATGTATTCAAATCATGAAATATTGTGCAGTTTTTACATGAAATTGACTGATTACTTTACATATTTTAATTCCTTTTTGTATCAAATCATTGCAGATGACTACATGTGAAACTGATACGCCCTGTGTGAGCTCCCGGCCTGTGCTGGTGTCAGAGCCCCAGATGAATGAAGCGGCCAGTTCAGAGGACACTGATCCACAGGTAATTAATGTGCATCACTTTAATTTAGCTCTAGAGTCTTCAAGTCACTTTTGATGTCTGCTGTTGTTTTCTTTAAGCAGATTAATGGAAAGAATATAATCATAATGAGGCGAATCTATTATGCATCAGGCCTGCCAAACAGTTTTTTGTAATGCTTGTATGAGGCTAATGATTAAGTGATATTTAGGACACATCTGAACCTTGATGAGTCATTTTCCTGGGGCAAAATGTCACTGTCGTCTGTGGAATATACGACGTCCCCACAATGCACCTTTTATGGTTTTGTTTCAGTTAAACACAGTTAAGTATCTGATTAGAGAGAACACACATGTATGTGAAATGTCCCCACGAAGCACAATGTATTCAAGATGTGTGAAATGTCCCCATGAAGCACAGTCTATTCATCATGTGTGAAAGCAGACAGAGGTTGACTAAGCAGAAGAACATAGGAGAATTCTTACTCGTTAGTCCGGTGTGTTGGCATGTATTTGACCCCAGAGACATGTTCTTTAGAAAATGTATTCAAATCATGAAATATTGTGCAGTTTTTACATGAAATTGACTGATTACTTTACATATTTTAATTCCTTTTTGTATCAAATCATTGCAGATGACTACATGTGAAACTGATACGCCCTGTGTGAGCTCCCGGCCTGTGCTGGTGTCAGAGCCCCAGATGAATGAAGCGGCCAGTTCAGAGGACACTGATCCAGAGGTAATTAATGTGCATCACTTTAATTTAGCTCTAGAGCAGGCATGTCCAAACTATTCCACAAAGGGCCGTGTGGCTGCAGGTTTTCGTTTCAACCAAGCAAAAGCACACAGTTTGACCAATCAACTGTCTGAAGACTGAGATCAGTTGATTAACTGAGTCAAGTCTGGTGTGCTGCTGCTTGGTTTGAACGAAAACCTGCAGCCACACGGCCCTTTGTGGAATAGTTTGGACATGCCTGCTCTAGAGTGTTCAAGTCACTTTTGATGTCTGCTGTTGTTTTCTTTAAGCAGATAAATGGAAAGCATATGACCATAATGAGGGGAATCTATTATGCATCAGGTCTGCCAAACAGTTTTTTGTCATGCTTGTATGAGGCTAATGATTAAGGGATATTTAGGACACATCTGAACGTTGATGAGTCATTTTCCTGGGGCAAAATGTCACTGTAGTCTGTGGAAGATACGACGTCCCCACAATGCAGCTTTTATGGTTTTGTTTCAGTTAAACACAGTTAGGTATCTGATTAGAGAGAACACACATGTATGTGAAATGTCCCCATGAAGCACGGCCTATTAAATATGTGTGAAAGCAGATAGAGGTTGACTAAGCAGAAGAACATTCAAATCATCAAATATTGTGAATTCTTACTCGTTAGTCCGGTGTGTTGGCATGTATTTGACCCAAGAGACATGTACTTTATATAATGTATTCAAATCATCAAATATTGTGCCGTTTTTACATGAAATTGACTGATTAGTTTACATATTTTAATTCCTTTTTGTATCAAATCATTGCAGATGCCTACATGTGAAACTGATACGCCCTGTGTGAGCTCCCGGCCTGTGCTGATGTCAGAGCCCCAGATGAATGAAGTGGCCAGTTCAGAGGACACTGATCCACAGGTAATTAATGTGCATCACTTATATTTAGCTCTAGAGTCTTCAAGTCACTTTTGACGTCTGCTGTTGTTTTCTTTAAGCAGATTAATGGAAAGAATATAATCATAATGAGGCGAATCTATTATGCATCAGGCCTGCCAAACAGTTTTTTGTAATGCTTGTATGAGGCTAATGATTAAGTGATATTTAGGACACATCTGAACCTTGATGAGTCATTTTCCTGGGGCAAAATGTCACTGTCGTCTGTGGAATATACGGCGTCCCCACAATGCACCTTTTATGGTTTTGTTTCAGTTAAACACAGTTAAGTATCTGATTACAGAGAACACACATGTATGTGAAATGTCCCCACGAAGCACAATGTATTCAAGATGTGTGAAATGTCCCCATGAAGCACAGTCTATTCATCATGTGTGAAAGCAGACAGAGGTTGACAAAGCAGAAGAACATAGTAGAATTCTTACTCGTTAGTCCGGTGTGTTGGCATGTATTTGACCCCAGAGACATGTTCTTTAGAAAATGTATTCAAATCATGAAATATTGTGCAGTTTTTACATGAAATTGACTGATTACTTTACATATTTTAATTCCTTTTTGTATCAAATCATTGCAGATGACTACATGTGAAACTGATACGCCCTGTGTGAGCTCCCGGCCTGTGCTGATGTCAGAGCCCCAGATGAATGAAGCGGCCAGTTCAGAGGACACTGATCCACAGGTAATTAATGTGCATCACTTTAATTTAGCTCTAGAGTCTTCAAGTCACTTTTGATGTCTTCTGTTGTTTTCTTTAAGCAGATTAATGGAAAGAATATAATCATAATGAGGCGAATCTATTATGCATCAGGCCTGCCAAACAGTTTTTTGTAATGCTTGTATGAGGCTAATGATTAAGTGATATTTAGGACACATTTGAACCTTGATGAGTCATTTTCCTGGGGCAAAATGTCACTGTCGTCTGTGGAATATACGACGTCCCCACAATGCACCTTTTATGGTTTTGTTTCAGTTAAACACAGTTAAGTATCTGATTAGAGAGAACACACATGTATGTGAAATGTCCCCACGAAGCACAATGTATTCAAGATGTGTGAAATGTCCCCACGAAGCACAGTCTATTCATCATGTGTGAAAGCAGACATAGGTTGACTAAGCAGAAGAACATAGGAGAGTTCTTACTCGTTAGTCCGGTGTGTTGGCATGTATTTGACCCCAGAGACATGTTCTTTAGAAAATGTATTCAAATCATGAAATATTGTGCAGTTTTTACATGAAATTGACTGATTACTTTACATATTTTAATTCCTTTTTGTATCAAATCATTGCAGATGACTACATGTGAAACTGATACGCCCTGTGTGAGCTCCCGGCCTGTGCTGGTGTCAGAGCCCCAGATGAATGAAGCGGCCAGTTCAGAGGACACTGATCCACAGGTAATTAATGTGCATCACTTTAATTTAGCTCTAGAGTCTTCAAGTCACTTTTGATGCCTGCTGTTGTTTTCTTTATGCAGATAAATGGAAAGCATATGACCATAATGAGGGGAATCTATTATGCATCAGGTCTGCCAAACAGTTTTTTGTCATGCTTGTATGAGGCTAATGATTAAGGGATATTTAGGACACATCTGAACCTTGATGAGTCATTTTCCTGGGGCAAAATGTCACTGTAGTCTGTGGAAGATACGACGTCCCCACAATGCAGCTTTTATGGTTTTGTTTCAGTTAAACACAGTTAAGTATCTGATTAGAGAGAACACACATGTATGTGAAATGTCCCCACGAAGCACAATGTATTCAAGATATGTGAAATGTCCCCATGAAGCACAGTCTATTCAATATGTCTGAAAGCAGACAGAGGTTGACTAAGCAGAAGAACATAGGAGAATTCTTACTCGTTAGTCCGGTGTGTTGGCATGTATTTGACCCCAGAGACATGTTCTTTAGAAAATGTATTCAAATCATGAAATATTGTGCAGTTTTTACATGAAATTGACTGATTACTTTACATATTTTAATTCCTTTTTGTATCAAATCATTGCAGATGACTACATGTGAAACTGATACGCCCTGTGTGAGCTCCCGGCCTGTGCTGGTGTCAGAGCCCCAGATGAATGAAGCGGCCAGTTCAGAGGACACTGATCCACAGGTAACTAATGTGCATCACTTTAATTTAGCTCTAGAGTCTTCAAGTCACTTTTGATGTCTGCTGTTGTTTTCTTTAAGCAGATAAATGGAAAGCATATGACCATAATTAGGGGAATCTATTATGCATCAGGTCTGCCAAACAGTTTTTTGTCATGCTTGTATGAGGCTAATGATTAAGGGATATTTAGGACACATCTGAACCTTGATGAGTCATTTTCCTGGGGCAAAATGTCACTGTAGTCTGTGGAAGATACGATGTCCCCATAATGCAGCTTTTATGGTTTTGTTTCAGTTAAACACAGTTAGGTATCTGATTAGAGAGAACACACATGTATGTGAAATGTCCCCATGAAGCACGGTCTATTAAATATGTGTGAAAGCAGACAGAGGTTGACTAAGCAGAAGAACATTCAAATCATCAAATATTGTGAATTCTTACTCGTTAGTCCGGTGTGTTGGCATGCATTTGACCCAAGAGACATGTACTTTAGATAATGTATTCAAAGCATCAAATATTGTGCCGTTTTTACATGAAATTGACTGATTAGTTTACATTTTTTAATTCCTTTTTGTATCAAATCATTGCAGATGACTACATGTGAAACTGATACGCCCTGTGTGAGCTCCCGGCCTGTGCTGATGTCAGAGCCCCAGATGAATGAAGCGGCCAGTTCAGAGGACACTGATCCACAGGTAATTAATGTGCATCACATTAATTGACCTCTAGTGTCTTTGAGTCACTTTTGACGTCTGCTGTTGTTTTCTTTAAGCAGATCAATGGAAAGAATATGATCATAATGAGGCGAATCTATTATGCATCAGGCCTGCCAAACAGTTTTTTGTAATGCTTGTATGAGGCTAATGATAAAGGGATATTAAGGACACATCTGAACCTTGATGAGTCATTTTCCTGGGGCAAAATGTCACTGTCGTCTGTGGAATATACGACGTCCCCACAATGCAGCTTTTATGGTTTTTTTTTTAGTTAAACACAGTTAAGTATCTGATTAGAGAGAACACACATGTATGTGAAATGTCCCCACGAAGCACAATGTATTCAAGATGTGTGAAATGTCCCCATGAAGCACAGTCTATTCATCATGTGTGAAAGCAGACAGAGGTTGACTAAGCAGAAGAACATAGGAGAATTCTTACTCGTTAGTCCGGTGTGTTGGCATGTATTTGACCCCAGAGACATGTTCTTTAGAAAATGTATTCAAATCATGAAATATTGTGCAGTTTTTACATGAAATTGACTGATTACTTTACATATTTTATTCCTTTTTGTATCAAATCATTGCAGATGACTACATGTGAAATTGATACGCCCTGTGTGAGCTCCCGGCCTGTGCTGGTGTCAGAGCCCCAGATGAATAAAGCGGCCAGTTCAGAGGACGCTGATCCACAGGTAATTAATGTGCATCACTTTAAGTTAGCTCTAGAGTCTTCAAGTCACTTTTGATGTCTGCTGTTGTTTTCTTTAAGCAGATTAATGGAAAGCATATGACCATAATGAGGCGAATCTATTATGCATCAGGTCTGCCAAACAGTTTTTTGTAATGCTTGTATGAGGCTAATGATTAAGGGATATTTAGGACACATCCGAACCTTGTTGAGTCATTTTCCTGGGGCAAAATGTCACTGTAGTCTGTGGAAGATACGACGTCCCCACAATGCAGCTTTATTGGTTTTGTTTCAGTTAAACACAGTTAGGTATCTGATTAGAGAGAACACACATGTATGTGAAATGTCCCCAAGAAGCACGGTCTATTAAATATGTGTGAAAGCAGACAGAGGTTGACTAAGCAGAAGAACATTCAAATCATCAAATATTGTGAATTCTTACTCGTTAGTCCGGTGTGTTGGCATGTATTTGACCCAAGAGACATGTTCTTTAGATAATCTATTCAAATCATCAAATATTGTGCAGTTTTTACATGAAATTGACTGATTACTTTACATATTTTAATTCCTTTTTGTATCAAATCATTGCAGATGACTACATGTGAAACTGATACACCCTGTGTGAGCTCCCGGCCTGTGCTGATGTCAGAGCCCCAGATGGAGGAAGCGGCCAGTTCAGAGTACACTGATCCACAGGTAATTAATGTCCATCACTTAAATTGACCTAGTGTTTTCGAGTCACTTTTGACGTCTGCTGTTGTTTTCTTTAAGCAGATAAATGAAAAGAATATGATCATTATGAGGGGAATCTGTTATGCATCAGGCCTGCCAAACTGTTTTTTGTAATGCTTGTAGGTGGCTAATGATTAAGGGGTATTTAGGACACATCTGAACCTTGATGAGTCATTTACCTGGGGCAAAATGTCACTGTAGTCTGTGGAATATACGACGTCCCCACAATGCACCTTTCATGGTTTTGTTTCAATTAAACACAGTTAAGTATCTGATTAGAGAGAATGCACAGGTATGTGAAATGTCCCCACGATGCACAATCTATTGAAGATGTGTGAAATGTTCCCATGAAGCACGATCTATTCATCATGTGTGAAAGCAGACAGAGGTTGACAAAACGGAAGAACATAGTAAAATTCGTACTTGTTTATTTGACCCAAGAGACATGTCTTTTAGAAAACGATTGGTTTGGTGCTGTGTAAGGAAGTGCTGCTATTATTATTATTATTAGGATTATCGGGATATTCCTATTGAAAACTCAACTGTCAGAAACCATGGCTGACTTTTTAATGTGAATAAAATTGTTTCAATCGTTGGCTGTTTATGTAGTTGATCCTGAATTATTCATTAAAAATTCCTAAAATGTTTGATATTTTTAATACATTATAAAATCTAAAAACTTTCGTTAGAAACCGTATAAGATGGTTATAGTAGTACTTAAATTAAGAGATAAAATAAACACTTAGTTAATATTCAACAACTGGCCAAACAAAATCTAATCCATACTGAGGCATTTAAATGGATACAATTTAATGATGTGTTTTTAGAAATCATGTTTTGTGTATTATAAAATTACAAACCTTTTTTAGTCAAAATGATTTTAAAATCCAATCCAATGCTGGTCTGAGAAAATTTTAAAGCAAGTATTGTTGTTTATTGGTTAATGCATTTTAAATTCTTATCAGCAGTTGATTAATTAATGATTAACATCAATATATTATAAAGATGTTCTCATTGTTTTCATAATATTTTTTCAGAAATACTGAAAACTTCACTCCCAACCTTATTAAAGTTTAGTGTAATATAACAATTGTGTCAATGCATTGTACCTTTAAAAAAAATAATAATTTTGAGATGTTCCAATTTTTTTTTTTTTCACTTTTTGTTTCATTGCAAAAAGTGCATAGACTTTAAATGCTGCTTGTGTTACAGGCTGAACCGAGAATACCAAGACTCAGACGGACAAAAAGCATCATTGTAAGTTGTCATTATATGGCTAAATCAACATTGTAAAAAATATCCAATAATCTGTTGTCATTATGTACCTGTTTTACTGGGATTAAGATACATCTACATTTTGTATTATTTTTTTTAGATGAAAGATCCATGTCTGGAAGATTGTGAACTGTACGATAGTACATCAGGCAGTGAAGAAGAGTATGTCCCTGATACCACCTCAGAATCAGAGGACAGTGATGCTAGCCTTAATATTCAACAAGCAACACGCAAGTCTTATGATAACCCACTGAGTGACCATTGTACCATGTTATGTGATACTACAACACCCGATGTGGACAACAATAGCAGTACATGTGAAATCACAGCAGAGGAGGAACCCTGCGCAATTCAGGACCCCAGTGATGTAGTTGTTGGTGCATTCCAAAAAAACAATGGCAAGAGAGTCTACAATAAGAGACACCATTGTGTGTATTGCAGCAAGCCGTATGCCAAAATGGCAAGGCATCTTGAAAGTGTGCACTATGATAAAAGGGATGTGGCAAAAGCAATTAGCTTTCCTAAGGGGTCAAAGGAAAGAAAAAGACAATTGGATTACATTCGTAACAGAGGCAACTATGCTCATAATGCCACTGTAATCGAGAAAGGAAAGGGGCAACTTGTACCGTTTAAACGCCCACCAAAACAAGCACAGGGAGTAGATTTTTTGCACTGTGTGTACTGCCAAGGACTGTTTATCAGAAAGACTCTGTGGCGACACATGCGAAATTGCAGACTGAAGCCTGCATCACAGACCCCAAAACCTGGACAGAACCGCGTTCAGGCTTTATGTACATATGCTGGGCCTTTGCCGTTACATATGAACAAGCTACTGTGGAAAGTTGTCAGTGTAATGAATCCAGATTCGATCACAGACATAATAAAACATGACAAGGTCATTATGGATGTTGGGCAACACTTGCTCAGTAAAGGTGGAATGACGGCAAAAAACGAACAGTGTGTCAGAGAAAAAATGCGTGAACTGGGACGACTCGTTGTCAATGCCAGGAAAGTAACACAGTTAAAGAAGCTGGAGGATTTCATCAACCCTGAAAATTATCTTCAGATGGTCAAAGCTGTCAAATTTACCTGTGGCTACGATAGTGAAACGAACACATTTGCCATCCCATCACTGGCAACCAAACTGGGACATTCTTTAGTAAAAGTCAGCAAGCTCTTGAAAGCTCAGGGACTAATATCCAATAACAAGGAGCTTGTGAAGCATGCTACTGAATTCCAAGACGTTCACAAAGAGAAATGGAATGCACTCATTTCGGCAACAGCATTGAGGAACCTCGCTGAAGCAAAATGGAATGCACCCACTCTAATGCCATTCACCGAGGATGTTCAAAAGTTGCACCAGTTTCTTGATAAAATGCAAGAGGAGCACAGCAGTACACTGTCCGAAAGTCCTTCTACAAAGGCCTGGACAGATCTGGCAAAGGTATGTTTGACACAGATCATACTGTTCAACAGACGCAGGGAAGGAGAGGTGGCAAGCATGCCCCTGCATGCATTTTTGACAAGGGACAGAACTGATCCCCATCAGGATTTGGACTGGGCCTTGTCTGAGGTAGAAAAAAAGCTGTGCAGACATTTCACACGAATTGTCACCAGAGGGAAACGAGGTAGACCGGTGCCAATTCTGCTAACCCCCAAAATGCTTCGCGCACTGGAGCTTCTTGTTGATCAGAGAATTGCTTGTGGCGTCCTAAAGGACAACATTTTTGTGTTTGCGAGACCTGAAGCACTGTCGCACTTGCGTGGCTCAGATTGCATGCGTGTTATGGCAGGAGCATGTGAAGCAAAGTGTCCGAAGGCACTGACTTCAACTAAACTACGGAAGCATGCTGCAACACTTTCTACAGTCCTAAACATGACCGATACTGAGATGGACCAACTGGCCAACTTTCTTGGTCATGATATTCGGATTCATCGTGAATTCTACAGACTCCCAGACAAGACACTACAACTTGCCAAGATTAGTAAAGTCCTGATGGCTCTTGAGCAAGGAAGATTGGTGGAGTTCCACGGAAAGAACCTGGATGAAATCGATATAGATCCAAATGGTATGTTTGATTTTTATTGTCCTTTTGTAAAATGTTTTTCATTATTTGTTTGGACATATTTATTTGCTTGGTATGTTTCCTACAGAAGAAGTTCTGGGTAGGGGTGAGGAAGATTGGTGCAGAGAGGAAGAAAACTGCTCATCAACTCTTCATGGTATGTGTCAGTAATTCAATGCCAAAAAAAGAAGTGATTGTACAATTTGTCGTTTTGTCTTTTTAGTTTAGGTTTGTTGAGGTTCTTCCTGTAAATGTGCTGAGGTTTGCTACTAGTGTATTATTCAAGCTATGATGTCTTCATAATATTCTATTACAAAAAAGTAACTATTTGATTAATTAGGGCCTTAGCCCTTTACATTCCTACCATCGCACCATGGTTAAGACTATCAGGACATGTCACCAAGCCAGTTGCAGAGCAACCAGGTGGTTACATTTTTTTAAGCTTCGCACAAGAGCATGCTTGTCCTAAAGTCCTCTTTCTGTTCACTAGTTACAATCTCAGCCTAGTTAATACCTTCTGTTCAATTTTAGGTGCACATACCTGACATTTGATCAGACTTAGGCCAATGAACCACACTCAAATTACCATATTGGTCCGTCTTTTCCACTTTCTTGATTCAGAAAACATATCACAAATGAGTATGTGAAGGACTTAACACTCAAACATGATACTCTAAAATCAGCAGACAAAATTGTATGCATGACAGACAGACAAAAACAAGAGACAGAGTGCTCTGGCTTTGACAATCAGGAAACTACAGGTATGGATAGACAGAGGGGAAACTGAAACTTGTATTAGGTAAATATGGGATGTAACAGCGAAGAACAGCGAAGAACCGCGAAGAACCTCAAATGGATAATCAGTTCTTTGATGTTCAGATGTCCTAACAAAAATGAATTTAAATGTTTTAAAGCATTCTTGCAGCATAGTGGTCATTTGGTCTGCATAGTTTTAGCACATTTGATTTGTCTTATTTAAACTGTTCTGTATTGTATTTCATAGAACCATCAGAACATGAAACTGTGGCAGACACTGAGGAGAATCAGATACCACCTGAACAGAAGAGATGCACACTGCCACCAGCAGAAGATGGAGCATCTTCTGGAGTCAGTGCTCTGAGGAATTCTTCCCAAGGTGAATTTTTACTTTTTTTTTTTTATTAATTGGAGTGACGTCAGCAGATGTAACCTTAGCAGGATTGGACTGCAGCTAAGTGCATTTAATGAAGTGCTGGTCAAAATGAAAACATTGTTTTCACTCATAGCTGAAGGTACGAGGCTTCTCTCTAGTCTGGTAGTACTGTACATCAGCAGATATTTGGGTAGGTGTTGTCTGGTAGTATCTTTGTGTTGTGCAGACATATCACTTCGCTGATGCTCAGTAGATGGTACCGATGTAAAAATCAAACATGATTTTCTAAAATCAGCAGAAAATATGTATTCATGACAGAAAGAAAAAAGAACAAGAGACAGAGTACTCTGACTTTGACGATCAGGAGACTAGAGTTATGCATAAACAGAGCTAAAGCTGAAACTTATATCAGGTAAATATGGGATGTAATTCTGTGACAGTAAAGAACCTCAAATGCATCATTAATCAGTTCTATAATGTTCAGATGTCCTAACAAAAGAAAAATACCTTGTATCATCTAGAGTCTAATAGTTTGTATTCAAATGTTTAAAGCATTCTTGCAGCATTGTTGTATCTTATTAAAAATATTATACATAAATGTACTTCATAGAAACATCAGAAGAGGAAAATGTGGCAGACACTGAGGGGAATAAAATCCCACCAAAACAGAAAAGACGCAAACTGCCACCAGCAGAGGATGGATCTTCTGGAGTCAGTGCTGTGAGGCATTCTTCCAAAGGTAAAAAAAAATGTTTATAGTGGATCTAACAGGATGTAGATATCTCAGACAATAAATTATGAAAAAAGAAAATTAATTATTAATGTGTAAAAATATGAAAAGAAAGTTGTCATAATAATAACGAAGACATAATACTTCTGTTACTAAAAAACAAAAATAAGTAATTAATGTTATAGTCGATAAAAACGAAAATGGGTGGCATGTAATACTATGAAAAGCAAATGAAAATTTCATAGTTGACACTTTACAATAAGGTCCATAAAGGTCTGAGCAGCCACTAGTGAATGAATGAGCAGATCAGTCAGGATGGTTGAGACGGGACTTACATCTTATAGAAACTGCAGCTCTTTCCCTATACTTTTATGAAAACATCTGTTTTTCTACTCTTCTTTGTTTTTCTACTCTTCTCTACAGGTAAGGCCTCATGCAAAAGGACACCATGGCAGCCAGCAGAGGTTAAGGCGGTCGAGAGGCACATGAGTGCATTAATCCGCGGTTGCACTGTGCCATCGAAAATGGAATGTGAGAAGTGTTTAAGAGCAGAGCCAGAAGCTCTTAAGAATAGAGACTGGCAAAACTTGAAATTTTTTGTTTATAACCGTATTACCGCCTACAAACGGAAAATGTTGTTCAAGTAGGTTAGTATGTCCTGTTTCTTTCAGGTGTTCTTGATGTAATTGGCTGACTGATGTTTAGTTCTCATGTATGCTGCCAAGTATTTTATTTATTTTATTTTTTATTTAATTAGCAGTTTATTTTGTTCCTTTTTAGTGGAACTTACTTTATTGCAAAAAAATATTAAAGTTCATTTCACTTTGCTGGAATTAAAAAGTTCAGCTATACAATTCAAGTGGGTTTGATTCTCATTTTATCTACTGAAATTTATATTAAGGAGAAACTAAATGTAACTCATTTTGTCAGCTGAGCCTCGCTCTCACTAAGCAACTCGGTTGTGTGTGCAGACCTTAAATGGCATCAGACAAACAATATGTATTTAGTATAATGATCAAAAACGCTTTGCAATATATTAACAGCTAAAGTTCAACATCATTTGAACTATCTCTACTCAATATTAATTTTGTCCTTAATGTCATTTACTTTTTTTTTTTCTTTTATAGAATTGGCTTCTTAGAAAAGGATTTAATTTTCATTGTTTTATGTAAAAGTAGGTCCCCATTAGTCACCAAATAATCTGTGTGAAATATGCTAATTCATGTAAATGATGTACCCTGAAAGCATGTTTACTGGTTTTTCCGGATGTCCCCGTAAAGCCTGATTTAAACATGCCTAGAACCTTACTTCATCATTTCAGAGGTTTGAAGGCGTGTATAGGTTAACTAAGCTATGGTAAGTTTACTCAATTTTTTTCAGCTCTCTACAACCTCTAGAAAGGGTGGTCCCCAGCAGTGAGGATTAAAACTGGAGTCCTTATGATCTATGAAAACCAGACTGTGTGTGTGTGTGTGTGTGTGTGTGTGTGTGTGTGTGTGTGTGTGTGTGTGTGTGTGTGTGTGTGTGTGTGTGTGTGTGTGTGTGTGTGTGTGTGTGTGTGTGTGTGTGTGTGTGTGTGTGTGTGTGTGTGCTGTTGCTAAGGAGACCGGAGGGTTTGACTCAAACAGCTCCCTTTTATCAGCGAACACACGGCACAGCGAATATATATCATGTAGAGGCTTTGATGAGGTGAAAATAAAGAGTTTTGGGGTATTTTGTCCATTTCAAACCCTTTTTATTCTCCCTGTATATACACCACAATTTTATTTTATTTTTACCATTCCATGCTGGTATATTTTTTCAGCACAATCTCACCTATATGACCTGAGAATTATTTTCCACTTTGACTAACTGGATCAACATTTTGAACCAAAAACAAAACAAAACATAAAATTGTATTTTTAAAATGATGGTGTTTTTTTTTTTTTTTTTAACCTTTAAAACACAATCATGCTCAATGGAGGACTTTAAATTTAACATATGAGAGGTAAAGTGAGGAGAACATGTAGTTCTTTACTTTTATACTAAATACACAATCGGCCATGAATTTGGAATATTGTAATATTGTACTTTTTACTCCACTACATTTAGCTGACAGCTTTAGTTACTTTTCAGGTCGAGATTTAACAAAATATCACTAAAATAACTACCCATTTTTATAAATAAAGCCTAATAACAGTGTATTAAGTAGTTAAATTGAGCTCTATCTTTTCAAAATGAAAACGCTGCTTACATAAATGAAATCAATAATGATAATGTAATAATATATTTAGAATATATAAAACAATCTACACTAGCGAGTACTTTCACTTTTGATACTTTAACCCTGGGCCTATTTTGGCAATTTTTGATTATTTTGTTTTTGCCCTTCATATACCACATAAAACATGTTTACTATACCCATGTTTGGTATCCACTTTTTCAGCACAACCTCACCTATATGATCTCACAGGTATTTTTTTCAACTTTAAACTACTTTATGAACCTATTGAGCAAAAACTTACACAAAAATCATGAAATCCGAGTAGAAAAATGATATTATTCATTTGTATAGAAACCACAAATTTGCTCTAGTCGGCAGCAAACCTGCAGCATCTGAAAGAAAAGACCTCCATGTCATACGTCACCTCCTCCGTCATGGCAGAGGGTGAGAATGTGACAACACGTCTGGGGGTCGGGGCGCTAATGAGATCTAAAGGCTCGATCACAAGGAGACGGAGTCGAGGGGGATGGGCTGCAAGGTGTAATGGGAAGAAAGGAAATTAGGTGAGAGAGCGAGAGATGTGAAAAGAAGGAACAACGGCACATGATGACGATGGAGAGAAAAATTAAATAAGGGAGTAGAAAACAGGAAATGTGCCTGTGTGACTAATAACTACGCGGTAATTAGTCTGTATAATAAGAGCAGAGTAATGGAGTGGAGATGATGGTGCCAAGCTCTAAGACTCCAGAATAGTGTAAAAAAAAAAAAAAGACACTTAACCCTTTCAACCTTAAGCAATTTCAGGGCTTTTGCTTTCTTTTTTTTCTATTTTACATTGTACTCACTGTGGCCTTGTATTTCACTGCAAATATAAAACCTGCAGCTCCATGGAGTCAGCACACTCATGGCTAGAAGTGGAAACAAATAAGAAATGTCTTGTTCAGGATATTAGATAATGTTATAATGAAATAAATCATGAATAAGAACAAACACAAGGTGAATTTTTTCTGAAGTTAATAAATTGAATTTATATATGCAACACTTTACCAAGTGCCCACAACTGTCATGAATGTTGGGAAAAAAATTGGTCTCTACTGGTCTCTACATGTTGTACATATTAAACCATTTGCATTTTTACAACCTGTCCTCTCCTCTCTGCTCTGTGTAAATGACCTCAGTTCTGTCCAAATTTCACAGAATTTTAGTTATGTAACTGTTGGTCTCAGCAGAATCAGTCATGGCTTCATAGTTTTGCAGAAAAGAGCAACATTTAATGTTTTTAACAGGATCTAGTTATTCCAAACAGTTTATTTTTGGTGATGTTAAATGAGACATGTAGAATAAAGTGATTTTGACAGAAATATCACAGTTTTAAGCTACAATTTGGTTACTTTTTCGAATAGAAACTTTCATAACCTATGATCCCTTCAAGGACTGTTGGAAAGTTCAAATTCTGACGATAGTGCCTGTTTTTACAGTTTTTTTCTACGATAAATGCTGTATTTTTGGCGATCTTTTAAAGAAAACATACGTTTCACGGCGGGATGGTGGGGTTCAGAGGGTTAACAAAAGATTTGTTTGAGTATGAATTTATAAAATTTGAGCCAAATCAGACCCAAGTCACAACCATACACACATTGCAACCACCCACCAGGACCAGTCTGGCCCTGGTGCCTGCTCCCTCTCTGTCCCACACCCACGGTCCGTATGCTGGCATAAATGTTGCTAATCGTCTCCACACTGAACCAGCTCTCTCTCTCTCAGCTCTGACACACACACACACACACACACACACACACAAACATGTCCAGACGTTTGTAAAAAAAAATCTGAGAAAAAAGATGCATGTAAATGGACACTGGTTCAAAAACAACACATGGAAACAAAACATAAATTTACATATGTACAGATAAACAAAAAGAAAACACTTTAAAAACATGCACACATGGTGGGTTGGCACTCTTTTGTGAAACACCGGCCAGCCTCTCAGTTCTGGTGTCCAAGCAACTAGAGAGGGCAGAAAAGAATATTCTCACATACACACACATGCACAGAGAAGATCCTTTGACATGCAATTTCACATGATTAGCAGTTAAGGCCTTGACCTATCAAGGAGAATGGGGTAAAGGGCGTGTGCAACGGCTGTGAGTGAGCCGGATTCTTCACAGTTCAGAAGTCTCAGTCTCTCAGGTGAGACGCGGCTGTCAGACCCAACCTGTCTTCCAGGACGCCACTCAGCTGTGAATGAAGCGGCGGTGCACTGTTTGACTTTATGAAAGATTCAATACTTCACAGTCGTGTGAAAATAAAGACTCAAGGCCTGAATTTGCCTCAGTGCAGTCCAAGAACAGAGGTAGCAGACACAAGGAAATATAACATACAGTCATGGAATTTTTTTTTAGACCACTCTTGTTTTCTTCATTTTCTTGATGATAACCAAAATCATTATCAAGAAAACCATGAAAAATGACAAGATATCAGCTCTTAAATTAAACTCGTATGGGCTATTTTTGTTATCATTATATTTTTCCAAAGAAATGTACCTTTGGTTGTACCAGGCATTAAAATGAACAAGAAATTGAATAAAACAATGGTCTAATATTTTTTTTCCATGACTGTACATTATTATTTTTTATTTTTTATTTTGTAATATTATCCCCTTTTTGTTGTGGTTTCTGGGGATCTTTCCTCATTGCATTACCCTTCACCTCCATTATTTTACATCTGTACATTAGTCCCGTTCTTGTGAATGTGATATTTCTGGAACACCTTGAGGGAATTTATTCAACTTGGCACAGATGTCCACTTGGACTCAAGGATGAACTGATTGGATTTTGGTTTTTAAAGGTCAAGGCCATTTTAACCTCATGTCTGTCTCATTGTCTTAAACACGATATCTCAGGAACCCTGTCATGTAATTTCTTCAAATTTGGCACAAACCTCTACTTGGACTCAAGGATGAACTGATTCAATTTTTTTATGTTTAAATGTCAGAAGTCAAAGTCACTGACTGTCCCATTCTCATGATCATGATATCTTTGTAAACAATTACACAATACCTCAGAAAAACCTTCAAGATATTTCAGATTTGGCACAAACTTCCACTTGGACTCAAGAATGAACTTATTACATTTTGGTGTTCACTGTCACCTCATGTCTCTCCCATTCTCATGAACACAATATCTCAGATACCTCTTTTAGGAATTTCGAATTTTGGCACAAATGTCCATTTGGACTCAAGGATGAACTTATCACATTTTGGTGTTCACTGTTACCTCATGTCTCTCCCATTCTTATGAACACAATATCTCTGGAAAGCATTCATGGAATATCTTCAAATTTGGCACAAAGATCGAACAGTTCATCCTTGGACATGAACTGATTTGATTTTGATGTTCAAACGTCAAAATTCAAACCCTTCAAGGAATTTTAAATTTGGCACAAACTTCATATTTGACTCAAGGATGAACTAATTACATTTTGGTGTTCAAAGGTCATAGGTTAAGACCACTGTTACCTCATGTTTGTCCCATTCTCATGCCACAATATCTCAGATACCTCTTTTAGGAATTTCGAATTTTGGCACAAATGTCCATTTGAACTCAAGGATGAACTGATTAAATTTTGATGGTCAAAGGTCAAAAGACAAGGTCTCTCTGGCCTCACATCGGTCCAACTGTTGTGAACTAAATATCTCAGAGAACCATTCATAGGATTTTTTTCAAATTTGGCGCAAAAGTACACTTGGACTCAAGGATGAACTGGTTACATTTTGGTGTTCAAAGGTCAAAGGTTAAGACTACTGTTAGCTCATGTTTGTCCCATTCTCGTTAACACGATGTCTCAGGAACCTCTTTAAGGAATTTCCTAGAATTTGGGACAAACGTCCACTTGGACTCAAAGATGAACTGATTAGATTTTGATTTTGAATTTCATAATGCTATAAAAGGAGATAGTCACTTATTTAATTTCACCTTTAAAGGAAGGATATAAAAAAAAAAAAAAGAAACAAACTGGCATCATTGCTGAAATATGAGGCTGTAAAGCTGCAGTGAATCCGCCAGACACACATCACCCACACCGGTCGGCATTCACATCCACCATGAATAAAATGTGAGCATAGTGAAATGCAAAGACAGCACACACCTAATCAGGGGCCTTAACTGCTCATTTTCTGAATATTTGAGGACATCTGTGCCTGAAGCAGAAAATTATTTTCTGCTCATGCCAATACTGTGAGACTATTTAGTCTCCGTCAATAAATGTCAATATGAAAAGACTCTTTGACAGTTGGCTGATGACTGGAGGATGAGATGTTGCTTAGTAACGGAAAAACCTGACAGACTGACTGATCAAGCTTCAGACCGAACAGTTGGTGTGTGTAGGATGGAAGTATATGTGCAGTAGTAAGTGTGCGTGTGAGTGTGTGAGCTGTGTAAATGTGTCAGGAGAGAGAGACACTGAGGGGAAAATTGCAAATGTCCAAGCAGGGTCAGAGGATTTAACCTGTGAACGATCAAGAGAAGCAGATGGTCGGCTCAATCAGAGGGACAGAGTCCGTCAGAGAGACAAGCACTATGTCACTGAGTCCATATTCTCTCAATAAAAAATGAAAAATGTCTTTAACCATGAGGCAGAATTGGCTAATTTTAACATGATGACTACTGCATGAGACCAATTTTCTGATTTGGTTCACTATAAACATGAACTCTCTGTAAAAGATTGGCAAAAAAAATCACCATTTATCGTAGAAAGAAACTATCAAAACAGGCATTATCATCAGAATTTGAACTTTCTGACAGTCCTTGAATGGATTAAAGGTTACGGAAGTTTCGGTTCGAAAAAGACACCAAAACGAAGCTTGGAATTGTGATATTTCTGTCAAAATCTCTTTACTCTTTATTCTATGTCTCATTTAAATGTCACCAAAAAATAAAGCGTTTGTAATAACTAGATCCTGTTAAAAACATTAAATTCTGCTCCTGAAAATTTGTTTACACAGAGCTGAGAGGAGAGGACAGGAGAGTTTGTAAAAATGTAAATATTTCAACACATATAGCATGTTTTTTTTATTTAATTTTTTAAGAAAAATATTTTCTCAGAGAATTTCAACTTTATTCTGTTTCTGTTTCTATTTTTATGCATTATGTCTTTTAAAAAAAGTCATTTTCACACTTCTAGCCATGATTGTGCTGATTCCATGGAGCTGCAACTTATTTATTTTATATATTGCAGTGAAATACAAGGCCACAGTGAGTAAAATGTAAAAAGAGCAAAAAAAAGTGAAACGGCTTGTTGGGGTTCAGGGGGTTTACACTGAGACCCTTTTCCTCTCCAACAAATCCCCTCAAACCACACAGAGCCTGCAGAGTAAAGCCCAGTGAAACAGTCGTGTGCTTCATGTTGGAGAAGACATCCACTTCTTTCATCAGCAGCCACTTTGTGTTGTGATTAATGACCCATAATTGATACCTGTGCAGGTTTCTGAGCAATGTGACAGCCGTTTTGGGCCGTAAATTGCAAATTGTAATTGAGCCCTGGCTAACAGGCCTTGTGGGGATGGTATAATTAAGAAAATGCTGGTAATTTACACCAGTTATTGTATGGATGTCTAACCCAGACCCTAATGCAACTGTGTCTGACAGCAGGGAAACGGTGGAAGAAGAGGCTCAAATCATAAAAACGAAAATTGACTCTGGGAGAAAGACAAAGTGTTGATGTGAAAGGAGATTCATCAAATCTGACTTCTTAAATATTGTGTCAGATATCAAACCGCTAAAATAAAAATAAAAGAACACAAAAAACGAAAGATAGAGTAAGATCCCAAGGGTTTACAACCAATGAAAGAGAAATCCAAAAACAGTCCTTATTTCCATGTGAATAAAATGTCTCATATGTTATGTGTGATGATGAGCCTGTTTTACAGGGTGCTACAAAAATAAAAAATCCTTTAGTTTATTGAGTTGTTACTCACCACAGCACCAGAAAATGTCACCATGACGCAATTAGCAAACCATGCTGAGGAGTCACGACCGTCTGACACATTCAGACGAGGCTGGAGTTCGTCAGGAGGAGGCCAAACAAAGCTCTGAATGACTCGAGTCCTCCCGAGGAGATAAAGGTCTCTAAACGTGACCGCCATTGTAAAAGAGGCGAGTTTACTCGTGAAACTTAACATCGTATTCAGGTTTATCAGAAAGTTAGGTTGCAGTTAATTTATCTTGAAGTAATGCTTTTTTCATGTTATTTATCTACGGTTAAACTCAAGCAGCAACCCCTGGGTCTGAAAAGTCCCTCAAACCTGCCTAAACCTGCCTTCTGTCTAATCCGACTGTATAGAAGTCTATGAGAAAATGACTTAACTTCTCACTTGACTTATTACCTCAGTAAACATCCCCATAATGAGTTTATGGTCTCAATCGATAGCTTTAAGTCTTCTTTAATACAACAGGGTGTTAAGTTTGAATTTCTTTGTCCAATTTGGAGCTAAATAGATGAAAAAGCAGGGAATGCTTTAGAGCGGGGCTAAGTTTGAGAAACCGCTGAAGACTGAAGACCACAAGTTTGAAAATAAGAAGAGGTGAAAAGTTAGAAAGAAGTGTTTTCCTGACCTCTATAGCACATCTATGCTTGGGTCTGAAATGTGATGCCAACGCTAAAATGCCTTTTTAACCTGCATTCTTTCTAACAGCCAACAGGGGGAGACTCTACTGGTTGCAAAAGGAAGTCCAATTGTATAGAAGTCTACGAGAAAATGACCATACTTCTCACTTGATTTATTACCTCAGAGAACATTTTCCAAATTAATTTCTTGGCTCTATTGCTACTTTCAAGTCTTCTTCAACAAAACATTGTGTTCATTTCAATTTTTTTTCCAATTTAGAGCAAAATAGTTGCTAAAGCAGGGTATGCTTTAGGCCATTGCTACCTTATGTTCAGTGTTCGGTTGGGCCAGAAGACACAGATTTGGAATTAATGATGCCCCTCCCTAACCAAGTAATGTAGCTAGCACTATCAATCCATTCTACACGTGTGCTGGTTGCAAAAAGAAGTCTGTATAGAAGTCTATGAGAAAATGACTCTACTTCTCACTTGATTTATTACCTCAGTAAGCATCCCCATAATGAGTTTATGGTCTCAATCGCTAGTTTTAAGTCTTCTTTACTACAACAGGGTGTTCATTTGGAAATTATTTTTTCAATTTGGAGCAAAATAGATGATAAAGCAAGGAGTGCTTTAGGGCGGGGCTAAATGTGAGAAACTGCTGAAGACTGAAGACCACCAAGTCAAGAAGTCTATGAGAAAATGACCATACTTCTCATTTCTGATTTATTACCTCAGTAAACATTCTCATAATGAGTTTCTGGTCTCAATTGATATTTTCAAGTCTTCTTCAATACAACATGTTATGACATGACATTTTGTAAAAAAAATTTAAAAAGATATTGCTTTATCAGGCACACAATGGGGAAATTTCAAGTGTTTACAGCAGCAAAAATAAAATAAGCGTAAAAAAAAAAAAGAATATAGAAACAAGCAATGTTAACCAGAAATATAAAAAAGTATTAACACTTCAAACAATAAGAAGTATAACAAAATTTAGATTAAAATAGACAATAAAGGCCCCTTCCAAAATTCCAATATTCTCGCATTCTCATAATGAGTTTATGGTCTCAGTTGTTTGTTTCAAGTCTTTTTAATGAGGCAATATGTTTATTTTGTACATTTTTTTTCAATTTATAGCCAAATAAAGCAAACTCAAGGCTTCAGAATGGTATTTCACAAACTAATGTGTGACGTGACAGTGAAACATGTTTTCTTTAATTAGTCACCAAAAATTACAGGCATTGCCAGGCTAATTTGAACTTTCCAACAGTCCCTGAATGGATCATAGGTTGCATCATTTCCTGTTAGGAAAAGTAACCAAAACGAAACTTAACATTCTGATATTCTCATAATGAGTTTATGGTCTCAATTGTTCATTTCAAGTCTTCTTTAATGCAGCAATATGTTAATTTTGTACATTTCTTCTTCCAATTTATAGCCAAATAAAGCAAACTCAAGGCCTTACAATGGTATTTCACAAACCAGTGGGTGACGTGACAGTCTATGGTTATATAATGAAAAAAAAAAACAGAAGAACCAAGATAAATAAACAACCATTATCCTTAATTGAGGAGTATTTACATGTGAAGCCCTGAGCTCAGAGCAACACCTGTTGTCTTGTAATTGTGAAGAGTAATTGCAGCAATTTAAAAGGGCATAATAATCACTATGATTTTTGGCATTGTTCGTCGTAGTAGTTAATATTGAAGCACAGCAGAAAGCATTACATGGTGTCATGGAACAACAAGGCAGAGCTGACTGTCTCTGTGTTTATAATGGGCTCTGATGCCCCGAGCTGCCGGCCCGCACTAAGTGCTGGTGGTGATTAGACCTCGGCCTCTAATTTCTGCTGCAGAGTCGGTGTCATCGAGTTGGAAGGGCGAGGAGGGAGAGAGGAAGTGAAAGAAAACAGGGGGGAGGGGGGGAGGAAGAACGGGAACGGGAACAGAGATGAGACGATAATACAGGTGAGGACCTTCTGAGTTTGAGTGTGTAAAGGGAGAAAATGTCTACAAGCACAGACAGTGAGTGATGAGTGCAGGCAGGTGAGATGGCAGAATGATGAATGATAAAAGACGGAGAGGAAGACGAAGCTCTTTACTGTGTGACAGAGAGGCAGAATGATGGTGCTGCATGTGAAAAACCCATAAATAACACAACATGTGAGCTTTAACCCTCTGAGCCCCAACAAGCTGTTTTTTTTTAATTTTTTTTTACAGTTTACTCACTGTTTGTTTATTTGTTTATTTATTAAGGATCCTCATTAGCTGGCACCTTAGTAACCAGCTAGTCTTCCTGAGGTCCACTGAATATACAGAAAAAAAACATGTTCTCAACATATCATATATTTACAGGTAAAGTCGATCACAATAAACCTAAAAAGGGTAAGAAAAGGAAAGAAAAAGGTAAGAACAACATTTACAAATGTACAGTTTGTGTAAAATACGATTTCAGTTTCTTTTTAAATACCTGTTTACTTTCAGTGCAACAGAGGTAAGGAGGCAGATTATTCCACAGAGTAATTGCTCCATAAATAAAAGATTGCGATAAGGCCTTTGTTCTTGCGTAAGGCACTGTGGCTTTGTATTTCACTGCAATAAACATTAAATTCAGGTGCATCTCAGTAAATTAGAATATCATAGAAAAGTTTATTAATGTCAGTAATTCAATTCAAAAAGTGGAAATAACACATTAAACATCTAGTTTTATATATTTTTATACTAATATATATTTGACCTTATATTCAAACAAAAACTGGTACAGAGTTAAAATCCAGAACTTTGGAGGGAAGCTGACAGCAGGAAACACGCTGTTGAAGTTTTTATGTTGATGAAGAAGTCATGTGATTTGATCACGCCAATGTGATTGGTTCATTCTTTAGAGTAAAACTGAATTATGGGGAAAAATCAACAGACGGATATTGAAAACTAAACCACAAGTATATTATTATTTATTATTGTTAGTGATCAGTCCTGCATCTCTATAGAATCAGCACAACCAGGACAAACCAGGACCAGGTCAAACTTAAAAAAATGTCTTTTGTGCAGAATAACACAGTTATAATGACATAAATCATCATAAAATATTTTTTTCTGATAGGTTATTTTTTAAAAATGGAATTAAATGGAATTCATATACAAACTTTCCCAAGTGCCCACAAGCGTCATGAATATAGTAATACAGGTGCATTTTAAAAGATTAGAATATTATAGAAAAGTTTATTTATGCGAGTAATTCAATTCAAAAAGAGTAAATAACACATATATGGATCCATTAATCACAGAATGAAACATTTCATGTCTTAATTTATTTAATTTATTCTAATTATATTGATTATGGCTTACATTTAATATAGACCTAGAGTTCAGTGTCTCATTTTTTTTCAATATTACAAAAAAAGTATATTTAATATGAAAATGCTGATATCTAGACATTTTTCATTTGTCAGTGTTGGACATTTAAAATCAAATCTAATGCAGCCAAACTGTGAAACTACTACTAATTGGGTCTCCACATGGTTGTGATTCTTTCACTTTTCATATGACATATTTGGATTTATTTTAATGAGAAATAATTGTTTTCTTTAATTTTTGGGCATCCTATAATATGGGGATTTTCTGTCATTTTTTTAAACAACTACACCATAACGTGCTTCAACAGACTCCAATGGGGCAATTTTATGAACTTGGGGCATTTTAATTTTTGTTTTTACTTTTTTCTGGAAAAAAAACAACTATATTGTTTTTGGGTTTTTTTGGACATCCTATAATATGGTGTTTTATGTCATTTTTTGTCGGATTATACTTTAATATGTATCAACAGATTATAATTGACCCATTTGTAGCATTTTTAGGTATTTCAAAATCTGACCATTTTTGACAAATCAACATAGATATGACTTTTTTTTGAAGGGGTCATTTTTGGACATCCCATAATATGGTGTTTTTTTTTTGTAATTTCTGGCCATATTATGCTCTAATATGTAGCATGCCATACATACTGCACTATTTACATTTTTACAACCTCAACAGGATCTAGTTATTCTAAACGGTTTATAAAGAGATTTTGGCAGAAAAATCACAATTTTAAGCTTAGTTTTGGTTACTTTTTCTAACAGAAACTTTCATAACCTATGATACGTTCACGGACCGTCGGTAAATTCAAATGCCGACAATAAAGCCTGTTTTTACAGTTCCTTTCCACGGTAAACGAAGTATTTTTTGCGATCATTTAAGGAAAACAGACGGTATGTTTAAATCCTGTCGGATCAGAAATTGTGAAAATGAGTCTCTCTTCAATTTTATTCAAATTGATTGACCCCAGTCAAAATGTTGAAATAAAGGCTTTAATCATAAGAAAAGACAGAAAATAACAGATGTAGAGAAGCAGCAGAATGATAGATTTGAGTCTAAAGGCTGCAGTGACTCTGCATTTTCATTGTTTCTCTTTTTCCACTGACTCATCCCTTTCAATGAGCACATTCACTCTGACAACAGTCCCTCTCTATCTCTCTATCGGCCTGTTTTCGTTGTTCCTCCATCCTTCCAGTCTTCTTTCTCTTTATCTCTCTTCCTTCCCTCTTCTTCCCCTTCTTCCTTTCTCTCCAGCTGAATCCTCAGAGTTGTTTTGTTTGGGACAACTTCCTTTCTGTGGGTCTTTCTTCTCCCCTCCAATAAAAGAGCCGGTCTTGTGATGAGAAAACAAGAAGTTCCCTATTTTAGTCTGCTCCGAGGGGAAAACACACACACATAAGTCCAATCAGTCACACATACCCATACAGACACACACACACACACACACACACACACACACACACATTTTCCATCAAATAACAGATAACATAACATAAAAATACAGATGATATACAGTAAATACCTGTCTTTAAAATAAATAATAATAATATATAGATGTAGATATGTGTGGAATAAATAAAGTTATTTTTTAATTTGAATATATAACATTAAGTGCAGTAACTTTTGATGCCAGCCTTTTTAATGTTTTAATTTTTTTTCCTTTTTTTACATTACATTACATTAAATTTTACTATAAAAAAGAGAAAGTTGTCTTAATTTTGCATTCAGCGTTTGTATTTTTGCTTTGAATTCACTGTAATTTGCACTGCAAGACAATGAAGCAATTTTATAATACTAATAAATAGATAACTAATACCAGATTTAGACTTTTATTTTATGTTTATTTTTTGTAAAAAAAAGAAAAAAAGAAAAAGAAAAAAGAAAAGGCAATTTACTTTTGTTATGGCATTTGCACTTATCAGAAATAATCATTAAATATCTGCAGAATTCTTTATTAAATATAAGCAGAAATATTTGTTAAATATCAACAAAAACATTAATGAAATATCAGCAGAAATTGCTGTTAACTATCTTCAGAAACATCCATTAAATATCATCAGAATGTTTTATTAAATATTAGCATAAATATTAATTAAATATCAGCATAAATATTAATTAAATGTCAGCAGGACTAATAATTAAATATCAGCAGAAATATTTTATTAAATATCAGCAAAAATATCAATAAAATACCTGCTGAAATATTCATTAAATACTTGCAGAAATATTAATTAAAAATCATGGAATTTTCATAAAATATCAGCAGAAATATTAATTAAATATCAGCAAAACATCAATAAAATACCTGCAGAAATATTCATTAAATACTTGCAGAAATATTAATTAAAAATCATGGAATTTTCATAAGATATCAGCAGAAATATTAATTAAATATCAGCAAAAAACATTCATGAAATTCCTGCATAAATATTGATTTAATGTCAGCATAAACATTAATTGCATACCTGCAGAATTATTTATCAGATATAGGCAGAAATATCCATTAAATATCATCAGAAATATGTATTAAATATCTACAGAATTTTTTAATGAAATATCAGCAGAAATATTCATTAAATGTCCGCAAAAATATTCATGAAATATCTGCAGGAATGTTAATATAACATTGCCAGAAATATTAATTAAATATCTCCAGAAATATTCAAGAATAAGCAGTGTTTTCTTCTGTATGTTTTTATTGTTCAGTCTCCATGTTTCAAGCCTGAACAAATGATCTTGAAACACAGAAACCAGATCAGCGCTCACTGTGTTCAGTTATTATTCTCAAAGTGATGAGACAAAGTTGGTTATCTCTCCGTTCTGTCTGTGACGTCGGGAGCATTTCCATAACTCTCAGCATGCTAATCAACATATTGCAGCCAGAGATCATCATCTGACTCATAATCTCCCGCTGAGAGCTCTCTGAATATCTGACACGAGAAAGTTAGAAAAACAGCTTGTGGTGTTTCACTTCACTTTCCTTTTAGTGACATATTGGAAAAGTTTTGATATTTATACGTAGGTAAGTGTGGATGCGTAATGTTTCCATCTCACTGTGAATCCAAAGAGCATTTTCTGTTGCTCCAATGCAAATGACTGTGTGCTTATTTGCATACATTAACAACAATGTGCCTATTGTTTCAGTGAAACCAGCCGGTGAGAGGGCTCCATTTCATTTAGCTGGTCACAGGTGGAGGACATTTAGACCTCATTGTGTTCAGCAGCATTCATATCATCACACTGTTAAAATAATTAGTAATTTTTTGTCAAAATTGTTTTTTTTGCCTAAATCATCTCCTCATGACGCCGGCCACCTATGTTAAAATCACCTACATCCTCAGTTGATCAGATGAAATAATAAATGTGATTTTAACCCTTTAAGATCATGGCCTATGTCAAGTGTGTGACTTAAGTGGATTTATTATGCCTAAGTCGAAATAAAATGTGACTTAGGCAATTTTTTGAACATGCCTTTGTGACTTAAGTAAGATATGGTAACACTTTATTTTGAAGGGGTCTACATAAGAGTGACATGAGCGTGTCAGAAACATGACATGACAATATTTCTAAGCAAACTGTCAATGGTACATTTTTAACCTATTTGTTCTCTCATATGAACACACACATGTTGAAAGCTTGATCTGCTAATACCTCAGCAATGGTAGAGATAATATCGTCACCCTGTTAAAATGCTTTTTTCAAGTTTTGCAGGAAACACAAAAAACTTCATCAAAAGTGTAACATATGACATTTATTGATCATTTCACTCAAAAAGGATGTAACAAAGGATGGCTCTTGGTATAGTAATAACACTGTGTGTAAATTATGTAACTTAAGAGAAATAAATGACCAATGGCAATTTTTTGAACATGCCTTTATGACTTAAGCAAGATATGGTAACACTTTATTTTGAAGGTGGCTACAAAAGAGTGACATGGGCGTGTCATAAACATGACATGGGATGTGTCATGAACATTAATGACACTTTGAAGTAACATTGATGGTCATGATACTTGTCATGTCATGTTTCTGACAGGCTTGTGTGACTCTTATGTAGACACCTTCAAAAATAAAGTGTTACAATATCTTGCTTAAGTCACAAAGGCATGTTCAAAAAATTGCCTAAGTCATTTATTTCTCTTAAGTTAGATGGCTGTAAAAAAAACCCACAATATCACCAAAGAGACACTAAATGACAAAAAAGACAAAACAATGTGGAAAAAAAAACTTAAAATGATCAAAACAAGTTCTTAGCACATATTGTACATTTTAAAGTATTTTCATGTTTACAGCCTCTCCTGTCCTCTCCTCTCAGCTCTGTGTAAACAGATTTTCAGTGAATATTTGTCACGTGACCGTTCATCTCAGCAGAATTAATCATTGCTTCACAGTGTATCTGAGGAGCAGAATTTAATGTTTTTAACAGGATCTAGTTATTACAAATGCTTCATTTTTTAAAATGAGACATGTAGAATAAAGTGATTCTGATATGATTCTATATCAATTTTAAGCTTCATTTTGGTTACTTTTTTTAACGAAAACTTTCAGAACCTATGATCTGTTCAAGAACTGTCATGGAAAACTCAAATTTAGACAATGAAGCCTGTTTTTTACTGTTTCTTTCTTTTTCTGTTCTATTTCTAACGGTGAATTTTTGACGATCTTTTAAAGAAAACATACTTTAAGATCCTGTCTCGATCTTTCTAAGTACGTAACGTGATGGGATAACAACAGTGCTTTTATAGTCCTTATTTTTTTTACTGAGTGTAATAATTTGAGCCAACAACAAGCTCAACTTACTACTGATCTCAGGACATTCAGAATCATAGTGAAGTGAAAGAAGGGATTCTCCTCAGCACTCTGATTTGGTAGATACACCGACCCCATCTCTGCTGTCCAATCATGTGAGTGAGGGTCGTGAAGTTCATCCTCATCGAAATATAAGATATGAAATGGGTTTGGCAGTGTGTGCATGTTGGAGGACGTGTCTTTGTGTGTCTGGGCTTGTGCATTTTTGTTAAAATGGAGACATCGTCCTTGCCTCGGGGTCACAGACCCCACAACAAAAGTCTGATTCATGTCCAGAGATTTGAAGATCCGCCACATCATGAGTTTTAAGCCAACTACAAAGTCTTCTGATGGGGAATAAAGCACAGGAAAAAGAAATTTCTAAACCACAAAATAGTACTGGGAGTGACTCACTTCAAAACCATGTCCGGGTCAAACTGGAAAAAGCACTTCAATTCAGCAGTTCTGTACTTTAAAGGTTACTTTTTCTGAAGAATTATGTACATTATTGGTTATCTTTTGAACTCAGTACGGATGGGAATGATTCATCAATGATCGATTGATAGTCGTTAAGAATTTGCTCGATCACTTGGAATTTTTAATTGATCTGTGTGTTTGTTTATTTTAATTTTATCTCTGACTGTGTATCAGTATCACTGAACTATAACACGCTGAGCGTTCAGTTCTGCGGCCGTACATCAATAAGCCAATGAGCTGAGAATTAAGTTGGATAAAGCTACAGTTTGCAAACGGAAATTTGCAATAACAATTATAAAACACATAGACAGAGCCAGCCCAAGGCATAAGCGAACTAAGCAACTGCTTAGGGCCCCGTGGCCACTAGGGGGCCCCCAAGAGCAATGCAAAACAATATTTTTTATTCTATTTAAAAATGCCAAGATAAAGGTATGTTGTCTTGGTAATGGATTGTTTATCAAAAAGATTTGTGCAGCTGTTAATAGCAAATTAGCTAGTTGTTTTTGCATCCGGCTACTATATATAGTTTGAGATTTGTTGTTTGCACAAACTGTTTGCTGCACATTGCTGTTGCAGTTTTTTGAAGCCAAAAATCATAAACCAGATAAAACTTTTACTAAAATATATATAATATGTTTGTTTTTTTATATCATATTTTACCATTTGGAACGATGTGTAAATCAACCCTAGCTCGCTCTTCTCGTTGAATGTGCTACATTTTGAGATTAAAAACCATATTATGTGACACCCTGGACATCATTTATTCATTAGTATTATTTTTATTATTATTGCATTGGGCCACCCCCATTAATGTGTAAAGACATATCAGGCTGACAATAGGATCATGTAAACAACACTGACAGAGCCACAATGAGTTTATAGTAGGTGTGTGAATGTTCAACAATCAATTAATAAATTGTTTAATTATTATTGGCAGAAATAGAGGGACCCAAAATCTGCTTAGGGCCCCATGGAGGCTTGGGCCGGCTCTGCACATAGAAATATAAGAGTATTCATTTAAGCAAAACAGCCTTCCAACTGCCCCTCTGACTGTCTACCCTCCCGTCTACTTAAAGATGCTACAGTTTTCAACACGGTTGCCCCCTTCCTTCTACTGTTGATCAATTCCATCCTCTCCACTAGTTGCTGCCTTCAAGTTCGCTGTGGTGCAGCCACTATTAAAGAAGCCAAACCTCGACCCCTCTATTCTCTCAAACTTCAGACCTGTCTCCAAACTACCCTTCCTGTCAAAACTCCTCGAGTCAAGTCTATGTCCAGCTGAAATCCTTTTTGACCAACAACAACATCTATGAAAAATTCCAGTCTGGAGCTTTAGAACAGCCCGCAGCACAAAGACTGCTCTCCTGAGAGTGCTTAATGACCTGCTCCATAGTCCTGTGATCCTAGTGCTGCTAGATCTCACAGCAGCCTTCGACAGGGTGGATCACAGGATCCTGCTGTCTCGGTTTGAGCACCAAGTTGGCATCAAAGGCACAGCCCTGAAGTTCTTTCAGTCCTATCTGGCCGACAGGAGCTTCTCTGTCCAGCTTGGGGATTTCTTCTCCTCTGTTGCCCCCCCTCACCTGCGGGGTCCCTCAAGGCTCTTTACTAGGTCCCATCCTAATTTGACTTGACAAAACTAGCTTACTGTATCAAACCTTGCTAGCATGAATTATTAGGTTTAATTTTAATCTTATTTAAACACAAAACACACATAAATATGCAAGGTTACTGTGAACACTAACCTCATGCCATTACACACCGAATGAAACATTTAATGTCTTGATTTATTTAATTTCTTCTAATTATAATGATTATGGCTTACATTTAATGAAGACCTAAAGTGCCTCAGTGTCTCAAAAGAAATTAGAATACTACAAAAGACCAATTCTAAACAGTATGTTTAATATGTAAATGTTGGCCTCTGAGAAGTATGTCCATCTATATGACTCAATACTTGGTTGGGGCTATTTGACTTGAACTACTGGAAATGGACTTTTCCATCGTTTTCTAATGTATTGAGATGCACCCGTGTATATTTTATTTCACCTGTGTATGCATGTATTTATACATACTGTATGTATAAAACATAGCAAATACTTGATTAAGTGATTGTTAACGTTATAGATGCTCGAGTTGGCTTTTTCTTCTAAACGCCCATCCCTAGAACTCAGTGACAATTTATACGGCCTTCTTACCAGTGGAGGGAAACACACACACCTGAGGTATGTGAAACCATTAGAAGTCATTAGCTTCGCGTTGCTGCCAGCAGGAACTTTTCTTTCAGCGATTTCAGTTGCGGTTGTTGGTCTCCAACACCTGTGAACACTCAAGGCTTGAGTTACACTTTAAAGACTGTTTGTAGGAGGTGAAGCAGCTGTGCACTTCACACCCACCTCCTAGCATTTTTTTAAAGACTTTCGAGATAAAACCTAAAAAGATATTTTAAAGGACAAATGACCAAAGAAATTGAAGTATTTCCAGCAAATAAAAGGGTATCACTTCTCACTTCCACTGACTTTAGGACTGCAAGAAGATCTTGCTTTATATTGATTCAGTAACTGCTGTGTGAGTTGTCCTCACATTTTACAAACTGAAAAATAACATTGTTAAACAGAAAGCTCTGGTTCTTTATCATTATTGGCTGAGGAAGTTAAAATCTATAAATTATTCTAATCTGACATTATACATATTTTTACAGTATTATTCAATTGCTTAATGGTCTTGAATGTTAAATTACAGTGAATTGTATGTGAAAGTTAGCCTGGGTATACCCAGACTGCCTTGTGCGCTCGATTTCATTTCGAACTGCCAAGGGGTCTGGAAACCAGAGAGGTTTCTTAGCCCTGTTTTAGGGATCCAATCACAGAACGGGGAGGGACGGCAAGACGATGACGCGTACTACCCGGCAGACGGAAGCTTGTAGTTTTCTTACGGATCCAACATGGCTGCTGCAGATGCTAAACTCTCTTTAGCTGTAGATGGTGTTTTAAATAGTTTAGAGCGAAAGGTCTCTCGGCGGCTCCGCTGTCCCCCGGCTCGTAGCGAGATCACCGGTGTTACGGTAGCGGTATTCACTTACGTGTGAAGAAGGGTCATTTTCCTATTTCATGATTTTTTTACTAAGTTTGTTTCCATTGATACACCATCTTTTTGTCAAAATTTTTCTCATGGCTTTTGTAACCTATGATCCATTCAAAGACTGTCAGAAAGTTCAGATTTCAACGATAATGCCTGTTTTCACAGTTTCCTCCTACCATAAACGGTGTATGGTAGGAGGAAACTTTATCGTCTATTTTACCCTAAATGGGATCATCATTTATAAAATAAACATCATGCTGTGTCTAAGAAGACTTGCAACTCCAGTGAGAAGTAGGGTACTTTTCCTATGGACCTAAAAACAACCAGACTTCTTTTTGCAGCCAGTGGAGTCGCCCCCTGCTGGCCATTAGAAAGAATGCAGGTTTCAGGTACTTCACCATTGGCTTCTCTGTTTAGGACCAGAGGTTACAGCTTTGTAGTAACAGTTTTATAAAAGCAATAAAGCCACTTGAGGCTGTTTTACAGTGATTTTAGAACAGCTAGGGGGCGCTGTTAGACACTGTAAATCTTGTGGCTTATTTCGTAAGTAAACACCAACACAAGTTAAGATGTAAGAAGGAAGAAAGTGCTGCTCTTATCATAGTTTATTTGAAGGAAACATTTTTTTATAGCAGGCTGCATGTTTTACCTCTTAGAAATCTGAGTTAGTCACATGTAAGATTTTTTTTTTTTCTAAATGTCCTGTTTGCCTCCCTTGTATCCGTTTTAATTGTACTGCAGGGCAACTTTTTCTTTCATGAGGACAGACAAGAGAAACTGATGGATGATTTAACTTCATTTGAGGGATCAACACCCAGCAGCACAGCTCCAGTTGGCTCACTGTCACTTTACAGAAGAATGGAGTTGGGCTTGGAGTTTGGGGTGGTGGTGGTGGTGGTGTTTTGGATCGTGTTGTGATGGAGAGAAAGAAACAGGAGGAGGGATTTGCAGACCGGATAGCGCGGTGACATCAGCTTTGAAAAATGTGTGTGTGCAAGTTTGTGTGTCTGAGTGTGTGCCAGTGTCTGAGAAAAAGCGGAATCAGGAGGCAGGAGGACGGAAAGAGCTCTCACTTTGTTCTTTTTTCTGAGGACCAAATGTCAGGGCACATTAAAAAAAAGTCTTTTGAAGTTTGCTTCAGAGGTGTTTTTCTTTTTGTCTCTCCCAATGCATGCTGGGATAGGCTCCAGCACCTGCAGACACTAATGCATGTAAAACATCAGTTGAAGTCTATTGGCAGTTGTTAATGGTGCACTTTTTTATTAGTTTGTTTGTTTCTGAATTTATCTTTTGTGAGCATTTCAAACGTATATATTATTTGATGTGGTGGTGGCAGTACTTACCATTAATCCCTTTCAATCACAGACCAGCTGGGTTTGATACACAACACTTTGATTAATCCACAGTTTAGCCGTCTCTGTGCAGAATGAACTACATAATACGTCTAAAACCCGGGATAAAAAAATAAATAAAATCCTGTTGTTTTTTTGAGAGAGACAAGTGGGAAAGAAATGGGGCGTTCATGGCCCTGTTGGACATAAAAATTTCAAGATATTTTTTGACTATGTAAGGTCACATTCTTCCTGTCATCGCTGTTACGAGATTTAACCAAAGCTAGCTTTAAAATTAAGCTAAAAATCAACATATTTCAAAAGAAAAGAAAAGAAAGAAACCTATGGTATTTGTGTAAACAAGTTGGTCATGTGAATAGTTAAAGAAATGGGGCGTTCAGGGCCCTTATGGATACACAAATTTGCATTTATTTATTTTTTTGGACACATTCTTCCTGTTATTGCTGTAAAATATTTGATTAGGTTTTTACCGATTTCCCCCGAAAAAATCTTAAAAATTAAACATAAAAACCTGTTATATTTGTATAAACTAGTCAAAGAAATGGGGCGTTCAGGGCCCTGTTCCACTTAGAAAAAAGTTTTTTTGGAACTGCATAATAGGTCTAAAACTGTGGCTACATCCCAATTACCATACTAGGTTTTGATTATGTCATATGGTCTCACTGGAAAATGACTGAATGAAAATGACGATAACTCTAAAATTTATTATTTTTAGGGTGACGTTTGACTGGCTGCGGCATCTTATCCAGTTGATTATATCAGTAGATTTCTGATATTATGCTGAAGTGCAGAATGCTGCAGTTCCTCGACTGGCCACACGAGGCTGGCTATTTACTGTATATTATGCATATTTTTTCAAATCAATTTTCAGTTAAATAAGTTACAGTTTTTAACAATTATTTACAAGGGACTTTTTACCTTTTTTTTTCAGATTTTTTTTTTTTTTACAGTGCAGTCTGAAAACATTTGGCCTCATAATTATCCTTCAGTCACTTTGGATTTGGGGGTTTGACTGTCTGAAAACACTTACCGTCATTTTAAAGTAAAAAAAAAAATGTATCTGTGAAATAATTTACGGTTGTTTACTGTTATTTGATGGTAAATGTTTTACGATTTTCTTTACGTTTTTTTTTGTTTGTTTGTTTTTTACAATTTAGTCTGAAAACAATCGGCTCATAATTATCCTTCAGTTACTTAAGTTACCTAATTTACGACATGCACATGAGGTAATTTGAAATATATAATATCTGTTCATTCATTCATCCGGTGAGCGTTTTTGCTGACAGAGTGAGATGTTACTTCTCAATAGACGATCTCTGGACGAATCAGACAGCGTGCTTAACCGTGACCGAGAGAGAGAGAGAGAGAGCGAGAGAGAGAGAGAGAGAGAGAGAGAGAGAGAGAGAGAGAGGAAAAGGCGTTTCCACGTTTCAGCAGCCGGTGACTGAGCAGCGGACGGAGCAGCAGACGGACACTGAGCGGAATCTCGATCATACCGAACATTTTTCTCTTTTATTCTCTACCAACAGTGACTGACAGCTCTGCCTCCTTCACGGCCGCGTCCTCCCTCCTCGCTGATGACTCAAAGCCATCATCTCCAAACCGCAAAAGTGAACTGACGGAGTGGACTTTTTATGCTTTTTTGATTTTTTTTTCCTGCAGCACGTCTCTCATCAGGCCGAATATTAAATTCCCACAGAGCTGCTTTCTGTGACATCCAGAGGAGATTATCTTCCCGCAGACTCCCGCATCTCTCTCGCTGTCTGTAGCTGACTCATATTTGCTGCGTTTGGGGTGAGTACATCTTTTTTTCTGTGGCGTTTCTCTCACGCAAACTGCTTTCTTTTGAGGAGGCTATTGCTTTAAGACTAAATCCTCCTTCTGTAGTTCATTAATCGGACAGTGCAGCCTCCTCCATTCATGGATATGGGTCGTTTCTGTCCTCGCATGCCGTTACATGATGGCTGTGTTCACAGTCCGCCTGTAAAATGTAGTTTTCCTGCAACAAATGGGGCTGAAAAGTTCTGGAAATGGGGCGTTCAGGGCACTTATGGAGATATAATTGATTAAACTAATTTTTGGGCTGTGAAAGAAAACATTCTTCCTGTTATTGCTGTGGCAAGATTTGACTTAAAAAATGCCTAAATCAACATTTTAAAAGAAAAACCTGTTGTAATTAAGTTAAGAGTAAGTTGTGAGAAAGGCTGAAGAAATGGGGCGTTCAGGGATTTGGGCGTTGGATATAAAAAAAAATTACTTCTTTGGGGGGGCGGGCACTGTGGAAGGACAGATTGATGTGTGACCAAATAATTTAAAGAAAAATCAACATTTTAAAACAAAAAGCTACAGGACTGGGGCGTTCATGGCCCTATTGTGCTAAAAAGTTAAAGAAATGGGGCATTTGTGGTATTTATTTTGAACACATTCGTCCTGTTATCGCTGTAAAAAGATTTGGCCAAAAAATTGCTTGAAAAATTAAACATAAAATCAACAAATTTTAAAACAAAAACCTATTTTATTTCCATAGAACATGCACTAATGTGCCGTTTCTTGACAGTCATGAACTTGACTGTTCATTGTCAAATTGGTGAATTTCCCACTCTCTCTTGAGGGCTTTAACACACCATTGATTAAACTAATTGGATTGGGTTTAGTGTCGCCTGAGGCTTTTCGGTGTCCTCTTCATTACCTCCCAGCTTAATATTCTGATGGTTCTCCCACTGAAACCTGACTTTGTGATGTTATCAGTGTTTTCCAGTTGAATCCCAGTAACTTGATTTGTTTCTGTAATACTGGCCTGTATGTGTTTCCAGGATGTTTTTTCTGAGTGATATTATGTGTATCTGTGAGGAAAGAGGCGGTAATAAACTGCTGGCGGCCACCTGTGACCGTCCCGGATGGCTGTGTGTGTGTGTGTGTGTTTATGAGTGTGTGTGAGCGGATGGGGAAGGGGCGGGTCTTTTTATGAATGGATGTGTCTGGCCTGCCAACACTGTGTGTGTGTGTGTGTGTGTGTGTGTGTGTGTGTGTGTGTGTGTGTGTGTGTGTGTGTTGTGTCGGCTTGGGGTGTGTGTGTGTGTGTGTGTGTGTGTCGGCTTGGGGTGTGTGTGTGTGTGTGTGTGTGTGTGTGTAGTGTGTTGGATTGGTGTGTGTGTGTGTGTGTGTGTGTGTGTGTCGGCTTGGGGTGTGTGTGTGTAGTGTGTTGGATTGGGGTGTGTGTTTGTGTGTGTGTGTGTGTGTGTGTGTGTGTGTGTGTTGGATTGGTGTGTGTGTGTGTGTGTGTGTGTGTGTGTGTGTGTGTGTGTGTGTGTGTGTTGGATTGGGCTTTGTGTGTGTTGGATCAGTGTGTGTGTGTGTGTGTTTGTATGTGTGTATGTGTATGTGTGTGTGTATGTGTGCCTGTGCGTGTGTGTGTGTGTTGGATTGGGGTGTGTTTTACCTTTTTATATGTTCATATTTGTATCCTATGTTTACATTTTCAAGTTGCAAAACAGTTGATTGAGCATATTTGTGGTTTTTATTGTAGTAAATAGTATAGTTTTTCAACTCGGATTTCATGATTTTTGGGCTCAATATGTTGATCAAGTAGGTTAAAGTGAGAAAATAACTGTCAGATCATATAGGTGAAGAAAAAAATGGATACCAAATATGGGTATAGTAAACATGTTTTTATGTGGTACATGAAGGGGAAAATCAAAAGTATTCAAAAATGGCCAAAATAGGCTCAGAGCCCAGGGGGTTAAACAGTTGATTGACTGACTTCCTGCTCTAATGGTTTCAGTGTCCCTCTGTTGCATCCTGACCCCATGAGACACACATGTACAGTACACACATCCACATTCTGCTCACAATGACTTCAGAGCGTGTGACACTTGTACAGCAGGACAGCTGTCCCTTCGTTTCCTGTGAGGCTGCATTCCAATCATATTATCCCTCCACAATGTGCACGTTTTTTTTTTTTTATACAAGCTATGAAACAATCCCACCACAGCAGAATGGGGTCAACTTTATTTTATTGAACCAGCAACTGCTGTAGTTGTAGTAAATAAGAGTCAAGTCGAGTTTTATAAAGTGCAACAAAAGTAAAGGGAGGACATTATTTATGAGGACATTGTTTAAAGAGGGGGGGTTTAACCCTGTGAACCTCACAATCCCACAATATATATGTTTTCTTTTAAAAGGTTAGCAAAAATACACTGTTTATCCTAGCTAGAACCTGAAAAAACAGGCATTATCATCATTTTAACTTTCCGACAGTCCTTAAACGGATCATAGTTTCTCTAAGTTTATGTTAGAAAATGTGACCAAAACGAAGGTTCAAATTGTGATATTTCTCTCAAATTCACTTTATTCTACACGTCTCATTTAAAATTCAGCTAAAAATAAAGTGTTTGTACTAACTACATCCTGTTAAAACATTAAATTCTGCTCCTCAGAGACACTGTGAAGCCATGATTGATTCTGCTGAGACGAACGGTCACATGACAAATATTCACTGAAAATCTGTTTACACAGAGCTGAGGGGAGAGGACAGAGAGGTTATAAAAATGCTAATAGTTCAATATATAAAGCATGTGGAGACACAATTTATTTTTCCAATATGCATGGCGATTGTGTTCACTTGGAAAAGTGTTTTATATAAATTCCATTTTATTCCAATTTGGGAAAATTTCAACTTATGGTTTTTCTTTTTTTTATGATTTATGTCATTATAACTGTGTTTTTCTGCACAAAGACATGTTTGAGTTGTTCCCACCTTTAGTCATGATTGTGCTGATGCCATAGAGCTGCAGAACTTTGGGGTTTTATAGGTTTTATATATATTTTATATGTTGCAGTGAAATAAAAGTAAAATGTAAAAAGAGCAAAATAACGTCCTGAAACGGCTTGTTGGGGTTCAGAGGGTTCAGGACAATATGAGATTTGGTTTAAGGTTAGTGCTATGGGGGTTCAGCCTGTGTTGCTTTGAAACTTGGGTCCTCATAAGTATACAAGGAAAAGAGTGTGTGTGTGCCTTGACTCAGCTTTTTGGGAGACGGTCTCCTCTCTGATAGGTATCGATCTGTCTTCTCGGACAGAAAGGAAAAAACTGGACAGCGCAGCAGAAATGTGCTTCCTCTCTCAGGTTCACTTCCTCTCTGTGTGTGTCGGTGGTGTCGGTTGTCCCCTCGCCGCCGCCGCCGCCGCCAGGGGAATGTTTGTGGTTGACTGTTTACAGGCGCTGAGTCAAACACAGTTTTTCGGGAAGCTCAGCGTTAAACTGGTGTAACTTGAGGAATCAAAACAGAAGAAAAACATGTTGTTTTTTCTTTTTCTTTCGCATGGATTTTTTCACGCTGGTTATTATTACAGACAACAAACAACATGATAGACTCGATCAGTTCAAGTATAGCTTCTTTTTTCCTGTTTTTTTTTTTTTTTTTTTAATGTGAGCAGGAGCGTCTGTTTTACACAAACTGAAACCCAGAAATACACTCTCAACTTTACACTGTAAAAAATGAATAATAAAAAGATATTTTCTAGAAATGTACTTTATTATTTTACATTTTCTTCTTTGTGCAAGTGCAAATGCCACAACAAAGTTAATAACTTTTCTTTCAGTAAAAAAAAAAAAAAAGTGAAAGATATAAAACATATTTTACAGAAATATATTATTTTACAGTTTGTTTTTTGTTTTGTTTTCTACATTAAATGCAATTGCCAAAAAAGAGAAAATTACTTTTAATACAATTTTTTTTTGCTCCACAATTACAAGTTTTGAAAGTTAACTACACTGTAAAACAAAACAGAAAAGTTGAAATTTACTGTATTTTTTTTCTACATTAATTGCAAATGCCATTTTAAAAAAAAGGAAATTATTTTTATTTCAAATTTTAACCATAAAATTGTCATTGAAATCTGTATGCTAAATTACATGAAATTGTATGTAAAAAAATACAAAAAATATGGATCATATGTTCTGTTTTTTATATAGTTAAACTTTAAATGTAATGTAAAAAAACTGTAAAAAGGCATCATCATGATAAATTAAAAAAACTCTTTTGTTATGCTACAGATATATATATATATATATATTTAAAACGTATATGTTATATAACTTCTAGATATTTACTGTTATTTGACAAGAAGTGTTTGGCAACTTTTTTTTTCTTTTTTTTTTTTACAGTGTAGGTCGAATGTGAAAGTCTGGTGTTGTATTCAGTCACTTCTGCAGCCACAGGAAATGCAGAATGGAAACTTAACCCAGTGAAAAATGACTCATCAACATCTGATCTGTTTCCTCTCTTCTTCCCTTTTTGGTTTCATTTGGTATCAAAAATTAAACACAGATGGTGGGAAACAGCCGCGACTGGCTCACTGACTTCACCTTTTAACTGATTACAGGACTCGAGTAAATATACCATCACACATCCACCTGTAAAACATGAAGACACTGCAAAACTTTTCACTGTAAATTTAGTGCTACACCTTCTTATTGTATTTTAGAAATGTATTGATTACATCTTACTATATATTCTGTTCACAGTTTGTTCAGTAGATTACTGAATATTAACAATACACTGTAAAACTTTTCAGTGTAAATTTACAATAATTAACTGACAGCAGTGTATCATAAATACAGTGTATTACAAGAAATACATTTGCTGTGTATTACTGTATTATACATTTATAACACAATGCTGTTCAGAGTTAAGTGACAGTACATTATTTTAAAAAAAAAAGATCAGGGTCCCTTATCCTAACGACTACAAAGAGACAAAAAACGACTACAAAGAGACACAAAATGAGCACAAACAGACACAAAACAACTACAAACTGACAAAAATACGACCACAGAGAGACACAGAACAACTACAAAGAGACAAAAAATTACCACAAAGGGACACAAAACAACTACATATCGACACAAAACAACCACAAAGAGACATAAAACAACTTCAAAGAGACACAAAAGGACTACAAAGAGACACAAAATGACCACTGAGAGACACAAAACAACTACAAAGAGACACAAAACGACCACAAACAGAAACAAAACAACTACAAAGAGACACAAACAACTACAAATAGACAAATATACGACCACAGAGAGACACAGAACAACTACAAAGAGACAAAAAATTACCACAAAGGGACACAAAACAACTACATATCGACACAAAACAACCACAAAGAGACATAAAACAACTTCAAAGAGACATAAAACAACTACAAAGAGACACAAAACAACTACATAGGGACACAAAACAACCACAAAGAGACAGAAATCAACTACAAAGGGACATAAATGGCATTGCACTTAATGAGAAATAGAACCATTATGTGCATTATTTTAAAATAATTTACAGAATAGAATGGCATGCTCTTAAAATGCTGTAATCACATATTTTTGTAATGTATACAGTATACCACCGTATGACATCAATACAATCGAATACTGTTCAGATTTCACTGTAAATTTATATCTAAGGTTTCCGGTGTTAACCCAGTTAGCAAATGTGTTTATTCATGAGTGTTCAAGATGCAGGAAGGTGGATTCTGGACGGAGCAAGACTACCTGTTTCACTTAGTTTTCAGTCGTTATGCCGAGCTAATCTAATTTCCTCCTGCAGCTTCATATTTAACGTGTACTTGACATGTGCGTGGTGCCGATCGATGCAGGGTTTGTATTGAGTGTTCTAAGAAGCCTTTACATCATCATGAGACCTGGGTTAACCTTCACAGGCCGACATCCAATATTTAACGAAGCCTGATCCGACAACACAGCACACCGGGTAATTAAGATCACACCATGCTGAAGAGAACCAACACAGGTGTGTGTGGTGTCGGAGTGGGGACTCAGATATCATGAAAACAAACAGTGTTTTTCAGCCTGAGAGGATCTCTTCCAGAGGACAGATATGTGGCTGTCAGACGGCTCCTGCCTTTTGTTTCCTCGTCCCGCCTCCTGCTGCGCGTTTGTTTACTTTCACCATGTGTGTGCCGCCTCTCAGGAAGCTTTGAGTTACCGAGGCTCAGTGTCATTACGCTGTGTTACATCACTGCAAGCTGCTCCACGGACGTCCGCTTTAAATCATCCTCCGCTGCTGCCCGCTTTCCTCGGGTCTGTTCGAGGTTTCCATTTACAGATTACTCTGTTGGAGCAGATGCCACTTTTTATTTATTTATTTATCAATGGGAAAAAGTTTTTGAAAGTAAACAACTACCCAATGAAAATAAAATAAAATATTATCCAGAAATTTTGTGCGATTTTACAGTTTTTTCTTGTTTTGTGCAAATGCCGTAAAAGAGTTAATTACTTATTTTATATATATACAGTATTATTCAATTGCTTAATACTTATTTTTCGCCACTTTTCATAGCTGTTGTGAATCGCTTTGTGTCTCTTTGTAGCTTCTCTTTTGCATTTTTGTCGTTTTGTGTCTCTTTGTAGTTGTTTGGTGTCTCTTACTGGTCATCCTGTGTCTCTTTGAAGTTGTTTTGTGTCTCTAAGTGGTCATTTTGTGGCTTTGTGTCAAGTTATCTTGGTGTCTTTGTAGTTGTTTTGTGTCTCTTTGTGGTTATTTTGTCTCTTTGTGGTTATTTTGTCTCTCTGAAGTTGTTTTGTGTCTCTTTGTGGTCATTTTGTGGCTTCGTGTCAAGTTATCTTTGTCCCTTTGTTGTTGTTTTGTGTCTCTTTGAGTTGTTTTGTTCCTCGTATTGGTCATTTTGTGTTTTTTGAAGTTGTTTTGTGTCTCTTTGTAGTTTTTGTGTGTCTCTTTGTAGTTGTTTTGTGTCTCTTTGTAGTTGTTAGGGTAAAGGGACCCAGACACTTTGTGCCCCCGTTAGTCTCACTCAGTAATCTATCCTTGTTTGTGTGGATGTCATAAGTCCTGACTTGGTTTGGAAGATTGAGCTTCTTTTACAGCCTTAACACTCACATCGTACATCCGGTGAAACAGGATAGGAAACCTGATCCTGATGGCTCAGTCATCGGGGTCACAGGAAGTGATACTGCCAACAGGACAGAGTAGGACCGGGCCATGAGTGAAACCAGCACCAGAGCTAAGCTTTCCGCCCCCATTGTGTTTATAAATGTGTTGCACTGGATGCTCTGCAAACAGGAAGTAATGCCTTAAAGGGGAAGTCCACATGTCAAGTTACATCACCAGTTATAATCAGTTTTTATTCCCTGTCACGGATTTCTTTTTATTCTAGATACTCTGAAGGAGAGATTTACCTTGTTACAGTGTTTGTGTATCTGAAGCATGTGCAGTGATTTATTTTAAATTCCCCCAATGCCACAAAGGTTAAGCCTTTCTCCCTCTGGCTGCAGCCACATGGACATGTAAAAAAACAACACAGCTTTAATCCCTCCAGCAACTGCTGCTCGGCTGCGTGGTCGCTCGGTTGCTGCGCTACAAGTGACGCCCACACCAGCAAAAAGATCCTTTTTAAAAAAAACCTGCTTCTGCTTCTGATGCCGTTTATCTGCTCTGTGTTGTGTTTGAATCCATGCAAATATATCAGGCTGCAGAGTTTTCAAATTTCCTCTTGTGTGTTGAAGCAGCAACACATCTACTGCATGGGCGGATCATGACACGACACAGACATGCAAAACAGTCCACCTCCTCTAACACACAGGGGCGAAACACACAGGCTTTATAGTTGTTTAGTCTCTGTTGTAGCTGTTTTGTGTGTCTTCTTGTTGTTGTAGTCGAAACAGATCTCTCTGTGGTTTTGTGACACTTTGTCGCAATTTCATGTCACTTTGTAGTTTCCTTTTTGTAGTAGTCTTGGGAATCTTTGTAGTTGTTCTGTGTCTCTTTGTAGTTGTTGTGTCTCCTTGTAGTTGCTCTATGTGTCTTTGTAGTTGTCCTGTGTCTTTTTGTAGTTGTTCTGTGTGTCTTTGTAGTTGTTTTTAGTCTCTTTTTTGTGAATCAATGTTGCTGTGTAGTTGTTTTGTCTCTCCTTGTGGTCATTTTGTCATTTTGTGGTGTCTTTGTTGTTAATTTGTGATCATTTTGTGACTCTTTGTAGTTGTCCTGGGTATCTTTGTAGTTGTCTTATGTGTCTTTGTAGTTGTTTTTAGCTTCTGTGATCATTATGTCTCTTTTTAGATGTTTTGTATGTCTGTATGGTCCTTTTGTGCCTCTGTGAAGTTGTTTTATATCTTTTCCTGGTGAATGTATGTCACTCTGTAGTTGTTTTGTGTGTCTTTGTGGTCATTTACGGCCTCTTTTGTAGTTGTTTTGTTTTATTTCTTAATTGTTTTGTTGATTTTTTTTGGGTTAGATTTTTACCTGTGGTGTTTTGGCCCTTTTTAGTTATATTGTTTCTCTTTCGTAGTTGTTTTGTCTCTGTAGTGATTACCTTTTATTTATTTTTTTGCTCCATTTCATAATCTCTTTGTGTCTCTTTGCAGCTTTTTGTGGTTGTTTTATATCTCTTAGTGGTCATTTTGTGTCTCTTTGAAGTTCTCTTGTTCACATTGTAGTTGTTTTGTGTATTTTGTGGTAATTGTGTGTCCCTTTTTAGTTGTTTTGTGTCTCTTTGAACTTGTTCGGGTTAGGTGTCTCTTGTTGTTGTTTGAGCCCCATTAGGCTATCTCTTTAATCCATCCCTGATTGTGTGGATATAAAAGGGTTTGACTTTAGTTTGTTTCTGTGTTGATTTGAATGGAGAGAGGGAGTAACGGGGGGTGTTGCCTGCTTCGACACACAGCTGTGGAAGTGTTTCATAAGCCCAATCTGTGTGACACACACGCTGTACACCTAAGCCTACACAGACGGATGGAGCCACACACACACAGCAACAATGCAGATGGGCTGAAGTGCACACATGCACAAACACGTGGACACACATAGTTTTGCACGCACGCACACACATATACAGTACACTTTGATTCAGGCCATTCCCTCGCGTCTGTGTGCATAATCTACTCTGCTGCTCAACTCCAAAATGAAGCGCCTCAGTGGGTCTGATTGGATTTGATAAGAGTTGATTCGATTGAAACAGGAAGGAGTTGAATACAGTGCTGCAGTGTGTGTGTGTGTGTGTGTGTATGTGTGTGTGTGTGTGTGTGTGTGTGTGTGTGTTTCAGGTGTTGCAGGTCACCTCTGAGTGTTGTTGCTGCCTCCCTGTCTCTCTCGCTCACATCAGCTTTTAATCATCAAATTGACTGTGAAAATGTCCCTGCATCCAACTGTTTTTCAAGCTCTCCGCCACTTCCTGCGTCGAGCAGCAAACATCACGAGACTGAATGCGGTCAGCTGCTCAGTGAACGCCCCCCCGAGTCCCTCAATACATTTCACATGTTGTTCTCTGCTGCATCTGCACACATCCTCACACTCGATTACTTTACCATCCAGGTCAGTTTCCTGCACCAACTTCCACGCAGCCGCCAGTTTCCAGTTATTTCTCTCACTGACAGTATGTGGTGCATTCAGGTGCACGTGGGAAACTCCAGCATCTGAGATTTTAATGGCTTGATCACCAAGAATAGAGCTGCAATGATGAATAGATTATCCAATTAGTTCGACAGTAAATTAATCTGCAACTGTTTTGATATTTGATATTTGAGTGGTTTTAGTTGGGTTTTTTTAGGCAAAAAAGCCCAAAATCTGCTGGCTTTGTGCTTATTAAAGGGTTTTTACTCACGGATAAGTTTTACATATGTGTACCGCGTTATTTGGAAATTTGTTTAAATCATCCAACATTGTGACACTATATATCTATATACATGTATGAAAATAAGAAGAGGCATAACAGGTCTCTTTATGGTCATTTTGTGTCTCTTTGTAGTTGTTTTGTGTCTCTTTGTGGTAATTGTGTGTCTCTTTTTAGTTGTTTCGTGTCTCTTTGTAGTTGTTTTGTGTCTCTTTGTGGACAATTTGTGTCTCTTTGTAGTTGTTTTGTGTCTCTTTGATAAAAATTTTAATTAAAATTGAAAACAAGACTTGAAAACTCCCCAACTGCTATAAACTGTGCGTGTGGGTGTGTTAACTTTTTGGTCCAGTTACTGTTTTTGTCAAGCGACAGACGAGGGCTCAGCCTGTGGCGCTGAGGAGAAGCTGGCAGTGCCCGTTGGGGGGTCTGGTGTATTTGTGCTGCTTCATCTGCTCTTTGGATGATGATGGAGATTTGTGTGTGTGTGATGAAGAAGCTTGTGGCGTAGGTGGAAAGTATGGGGTCTGTAACAGTTGCTTTGATGAGCCATAAGCGCCTTGATGAGACACTTGTTGTTGAGGTGATTCAGAGCAATCATTTTTTTTGGGTGGCAACCTGAAGTAGACTAAATTTTATTCTTGTGCACTGAATGAAAGAGTGTTTGAACATGTTTTATAGGAGGTTTTGGGTTGGTGAATGAATTTGGAAGGTGGTGAAATACACTTTAACTCTCTGAAACTCCAGCTGTTTCAGGGTGCTTTTTGCTGTTCTCCTGTCCTCTCCTCTCAGCTCTGTGCAAACAGATTTTCATTGTATTTGTCACATGACCATTTCTTAGTAGACTGGCTTCACAGTGTCACTGAGGAGCAGAATTTAATGTTTTTAACAGGATCTAACTATTACAATTTTTTATTTTTGAAGACGTTTTAAACAAGACATGTAGGATAAAGTGATTTTGACAGAAATATCACCATTTTATACTTTGCTTTGGTTACTTTTTCTAACGTAACTTTGGGAACCTATGATCCCTTCAATGGCTGTTGGAAAGTTCATTTTCCACCGATAATGCCCTTTTTAACAGTTTCTTTCTATGATAAACTAATATTTTGGACAACTTTTTAAAGAAAACATACTTTGTGTTTATTCTTCCTCCTTCCATCCTTGTCGTCCATCTCTAACAGGACGTTTGCTTCCAGAATCGTGTCTTTAACCGCCTTCATGTTATTATTACCTCCATCCTTTCCTTTGGTGAGTGTGTGTCCATGGCTGTGTGTGTACTGTTTGTGTGGTTGAAAAAGGCCTCGGGAATCAGGTTAACCTCCCCGCCACAGTGATGTAAAATTCACACACACACACACACACACACGTGTACCTTCTCTCCGCTCCAACTGATAAAATGGGATGCTGGCGTCAAAGCTCTGTGCATGTTGTTTATGTAACCCTCTGGGGACCTGTGTACCCACCTAGTGCTCGAGGTATCGCAGCTTGCACTAATGCATTGTACCGTTACACAAAAGGCCCGGCTACAAGCTTTAATGTAATACCTTTCTGCAGAGTTTTTTGGAGAGCCTGGACCCGAGGTGGGCAGCGCAGCACGCAGCCCACAAGCCACATCTGCCCTTGTCGTTGTTTTATTTCAGAATCTGTTTCTTTCTTTGCTGCACTTAGTGTTCGGCGTTCAGAACATATTCTCATTGTTGGCTTACAATTATATGTTGCTCAGTCCAGGTGGAAATTTGGTTTGTTTTGTTGTTCTGTGTCTCTTTGTAGTTCTTTTGGTGCCATCATAGTTGATTTGTGTTTCTTTGTAGTTGTTTTGTGTCTCTTTGTAGTTGTTTTGTGTCTCTTTGTAGTTGTTTTGTGTCTATTTGTAGTTGTTTTGTATCTATTAGTGGTCATTATCTTTCTTTGTAGTTATTTTTGGTCTCTTTGTAGTTGTCTTGTGTCTCTTTGTAGTTGTTGTGTTCCTCTTAGTGGTGATTTTGTGTCTCTTTGTAATCATTCTGTCTCTTCTTTGTAGTTGTTTTGTGTCTCTTTGTAGTTGTTTTTGTGTGTCTAAAGCCTGATTTCCACCGGGCGCGTTACTGCAGCGTAACGTCAGCGTCGCGTATGACGTTGCAAATAGGTAACACTCTAATCAATGAGAGCATTTCCACCGGGCGCGTAGCGTAACGTTACTGCAGCGTCGCGTCATCGTCTCTACGCGAGCATTAGGTAGGACTTCTATTTCTCCGCGAGACGCTGCCAACTCGCGTGAATCTCAACAGAGCAGATCGCACCAGACAGGAAGTCCGACTCAGATTCAGCGTAAAACACTTCCGCCCCTTTCAAAATAAAACACAATACGCAGTTCATGCAGCCTAAAACTACTTCACATCAACGTTATGTTATGACCGGGGCACCAGATCGGCAATCAATCAATCAAAGGGTCTCAGAGGATCGGCGACACGGACGACAAGAGACTGATTGTTGAAGTGAAACATCATACAATCATTTATGACATAACATATTGTTTTTATAAGGATAGATGGTCAGATCAACATATCTTTCACCTCAGAGAAGCAAAGTAAGTTGGTTTTTGTTGTTGTTGTTTACTTTATACACACAGTTTATCCATAGACTGTATAAATAGAGTTTAAAGTTTATCACGGGAGCTTGCGGTCTCCCGTATGGTCAGGATTATCGCGTGATCTCGTCATCTGGCGTGTATACGGCCGGCTCGCTAAACTGACGTGCTGCTGCAGTAACGCGTCCGGTGTGAATTGACAAGACGCAGCAAAAACGATGTGGAGACGTGCTGCTGCAGTAACGCGTCCGGTGGAAATCCCCAGTAAGTCGTCATTTTGTGTCTCTTTGAAGTTATTTTGGTGCCATATCAGTTGTTTTGTGTCTCTTAATGGTCATCTTGTGTCTCTTTGTAGTTGTTTCGTGTTTTTTTATGTTTGCCCTGTTTCATAGTTGTTGTGAATTTCTATCTCTTTGCATTTTTCTTTTTTTTTTATTCTTAAAGTTGTTTTTTCTCTCTTAGTTGTCGTTTTGTGTGTCTTTGTATGTGTTTTGTGTGTGAAATTTCCGCAGTGACTAAATACTGCTTCAGCCTCCTCTTTTCAAATAACATTGTTTCTTTGTGGGTTTAGAAGGTGAAATGTTCATTACCTTGTTATTCCTTTTTGTGAAAGAGTTTCTCTTTGTGTTTATTCAAAGTAAAGAACTCTACACTCTCTCTCTCTCACTCTACACATTAATTCACCAACTTGTATCAACCTTCAAAACCCTTTGACCTTCTCTCTTTTAGTTGCCTGTGCAGCTGAGTACAGACATCTTGAAAAAAAATGTTCATTTTGGTCAATAATTCTCTCTTTGGGGGTCACTATTTGGATTGTCTATCAAAAATTGATCGCAATGAGCTTAGTTCAGTCTGGAATTTATTTATTTTATTCTAACTCACTATTATTAGGGCTGGGCGATATATTGATATTATATATCGATATGGTATGAGACTAGATATCTTCTTAGATTTTGAATATCGTAATGTGGTAAAAGTGTTGACTTTTCCTGGTATAATAGGCTGCATTAAAGAAAGAAATATTAACGGTCACGTGACAATCACCGAAAATCTGTTTACACAGAGCTGAGAGGAGAGGACAGGAGAGGCTGGAAAAATTTAAATTGTTTAATATGTATAGCATGTGGAGACACTTATTTTTTCCAATATCCATGACACTTGTGGGCACTTTTATATATAACTTCCATTTTATTCCAATTAAAAAAAATATATAATAATTCGCCAGAGAAATTCAACTTGCATTTCTTCTTTTTTTATGAGACATGTCATTTTACGTGTGTTATTCTGCACAAAATACATTTATCGATTACACCGTTTATCGCAAGGAGGAGCTATAAAAACAGGCATTAACGTCAGAATTTGAACTTTTTGACAGTCCGTGATTGGATCATTGGTTTATGAAACCTGCTCGAAAAAGTAACCAAAATGAAGCTTAAAATTGTGATATTTCTGTCAAAATCACTTTATTCTACATGTCTCATTTAATACGTCGCCAAAGATATTGACACTGTGAAGCCATGATTGATCGGGATGAATGGTCACGTGACAAATATTCCCTGAAAATCTGACCGAACTGAAGGCTGTTTACACAAATGCAAATAGTTCAATATGTATAGTTCTTTTTTATGATTTATGATGATAACTGTGTTGTTGTGTGTAACGATGTGAATTATTCAGGTAATGTAAGATGGTACAGAATAGGCAAAAATAAGCCTTGGGGCTTCAGCCTATTCCTTTCTCGGTTGCTGTCTGATGGATTCTTTTGTAAAAACATGATTTTATTTTTATTTTCTTAACCGAAATAAAGCATTCATTCATTCTATATTATGCACAAAAGACATGTTTGAGTTGTTCCCACTTCTAGCCATGACTGTGCTGATTCCATAGAGCTGCGGGACTTATAGATTCTATATATATTTTATGCATTGCAGTGAAATACAAGGCCACAGTGAGTAAAAAGAGCAATAAACAGCCTGAAACAGCTTGTTGGGGTTCAGAGGGTTAAATCCTTGTGAAAACATGTTTTTTTCTCCAGATATGCGGTACATTGTAGCGTTACATAAAGAGCAGTTACGCAGCCAACAAAGTGCCCACAATTACACTGAAGAACAACCACAAGGATATCGCCGCTTTTTCACCGCATCATCACCAAAACATGTGGGCTAAATTATTACGAGATGTCGTAGTCGTACATCAGCTCACAGCTCTGTCTTCTTACAGTGATTATTAGTAACTTCCATCACCACTATGACATTACTGCTTATGCAACACAACCATTAGAGATCTATATTTGCTCTGTTACACACCCTTGTTGTCCTGCTAATGTGAGATGAGATGCTGCGTGAGGTCTTTAAAGAGGAATGTGGCAGGGCTGTTAAAGACTTCCCTTTCAATTCCTCATTCTGGTGACGCTTTCATTATTTCTGTCCGCGCTTTGCATTTCCCGTCAGCGCTGAAGTTCAATTGACTTTCCCGCTTGATACTTCCCCATCTGTGCAAACACCACCAAGAGACCGTGGACGATATGAGACACGGTGCAGCGCCGAGATGACTAACAGTGTTTTTGTAATAATGGAGTGCACATACAGTGGAGTGTGAGTCAGTTGGCATACTCCGATATTGAGTCGTGTGACTGAAGGAGAGTGTCAAGCTGTTGCAATTCACAATTACCTGGGAAGTTTAATCAATTGTGAGTAGTTTTATGTCTGTAAACTGATTTAATAACACTTTTTTTTAAATACATTTTAATTTTAGATCATGCCAGGGAGGTAATTAGTCAGTTAACCAGCCAGCGTGTTGTTTCACATAAATATAATCATGGCATGTTTAACCCTCTGAACCCCAACAAGCTGTTTCAGGGCGTTTTTGCTCCTTAACATTTTACTCAACGTGGCCCTTTCTTTCACTGCAATATGTTAAATAAATATATATAATCTATAAGTCCTGCAGTGGGAACAACTCAAACATGTCTTATGTGCAGAATAACAGTTATAATGACATAAATCATTAAAAAGAGAAAATGTAAGTTTATTTTCTCTGATTAATTATTTTTTTAAAATTGGAATAAAATGGAATTTATATATACAACACTTTTCCAAGTGCCTACAAGTATCATTAATGTTGGAAAAATAAAATTGGAAATATGCAAATAGTTCAATTTCTATAGCATGTGGAAGACCCAGCCTCTCCTGTCCTCTCCTCTCAGCTCTGTGTAAACAGATTTTCAGTGAATATTTGTCATGTGATTGTTCGTCTCAGCAGAATCAATCATGTCTTCACAGTGTCTCTGAGGAGCAGAATTTAATGTTTTTAACAGGATCTAGTTATTAAAAACCAAAAATATCACAATTTCAAGCTCCGTATTGGTTACTTTTTCTAACAGAAGCTTTCATAACAAATGATCCATTCAGGGACCATTGGAAAGGTCAAACTCTGACGATATTGCCTGTTTTTACAGTTTCTTGCTTCCATAAAGGGTGTTTTTTTAGCAACCTGTTAAAGTAAACTTATGAAACGTTCAGAGGGCTTACACAATGCTTCATTCAGAGCTGCTAGCTTTGCTGCAGGCTCTCGCTCGATAACGAGGTGTAGTTGAGTTCTCGTCAGTCAACAGGTGCAGACGTGAAAACCTCCCCGCAGTCCTGCTTCTGCCAACGGGAACACTCATTTAACTGTGAGTTATCACCTCAATAATGTGGAGGAGAAGCGGCGCACAGAGTCCTGCTGTGAATTCATCAACTGTTGTGTTATTATAGAAATCCATAATAACCTGATGAAGGCAGGCAGGTGAAGCACACCGGTTAGACGTCCAGGGTGCAGCGTGATGGACTGAGTTTCATTTTCTGCACCCATCTTCCTCCCTGGTACCAGTGTGCTTAATCCACTAATGGAACAATAGAGAGAGCTGAGCGGTGGAGGAGGAGGAGGAGGAGGAGGAGGAGGAGGAGGAGGAGGAGGAGGAGGAGGAGGAGGAGGAGGAGGAGGAGGAGGAGGAGGAGGAGGAGGAGGAGGAGAGAGGAGAGAGGAGGCAGACGAGTAATGTGGAAATTTGAGTCACGCCTCGAGTCCGAAACACAGACTGAACAACTTGTTTAATCTCTAATGGACTGTTTGGGGACTCCGGCACATTTATATGCGTGTGTGTGTGTGTGTGTGTGTGTGTGTGTGTGTGTGTGTGTGTGTGTGTGTGTGTTAGAGAGGGGTCAATGGCTCCAATATGGACAGTCGTTCCCCACAGTCCCTGACCGTTTGACTCCCTGTCCCCGTTAGTGAAAGAAGAAGAAGAAGGGGAGGCTGCCATTAAAGATTGCCTCTCCTCTAAGTGTGTGTGTGTGTGTGTGTGTGTGTGTGTGTGTGTCTTGTCTCTTCTCCCCCTTCGGCTCAGATGATGCCTGTAACTGACGATGACTCAGACTGCTCCCCACCCCTCCTTCCTCTTCCTTTCCCTCATCCTGCTCTCCTTCCTCTCCTTTTTCACCCTCTCTTTTCTCTCACCTCCTCCCTCTTTATCCCTCATGGTTCCCTCCTCCTCCTCCTCCTCCTCCTTCCCCTTTTCTTCTCCTTTCCTGAGCTTCATCACAGCAGCAGCAGCAGCAGCTCTTGTATTCTGAATGACAGTAACTGTAGATTAAGGATCAGGGTATGAATGTTAGTCTCTGCTCATCCTTTTATCTCTCCTTAAATGCTGATGATTGAAGATCAAGAGGAAGTTTCGCTGTAAATCCTCTGAACCCCAATAAGCAGTTTCAGGGATTTTTTTTTCTCTTTTTACTCAATGTAGCCTTGTATTTCACTGCAATATTTAAAAATATATATAATAGTCCTGCACATCAGCACAATCATGGCTGGAAGTGGGAACAACTCAAACATTTCTTTTCAGCAGAATAACCCAGTTATAATGACATAAACCATAAAGAAAAAAAAAGTGTTCTGAATATTGTAAAAATAAAATTGTGTCTCCACATGCTATACATATTGAACTATTTACCTCTCCTGTCCTCTCCTCTCAGCTCTGTGTAAACAGATTTTCAGTGAATTTTCGTCACGTGACCGTTCGTCTCAGCAGAATCAATCATGGCTTCACAGTGTCTCTGAGGAGCAGAATTTAATGTTTTTAACAGGATCTAGTTATTACAAATGCTTTACTTTTGGAGACGTTTTAAATGAGACATGTACAATAAAGTGATTTTTAACAGAAATATCACAATTATAAGCTTCGTTTTGGTCACTTTTTCTAACTTCATTTGAGGACTGTCGGAAAGTTCACATTTCGTCAATAATGCCTGTTTTTACAGTTTCTTTCTACGATAAACAGTGTATTTTTGGTGATTTTTCTAAGTAAACATACTTTTCGAAACACTTATTTATCCACGTTAAACATTTCGTCCTCACAAATCTAGGAATAAAAGAGTGTAAAAATAAAGTTATACAGACATAGCTGACATACTTTAGCAAAACTGCATTTTCTTATAAATATATTAGAAATCGTCAAGTAAGTACATTCATTTCACATAGCTGTGAACTTGCACACACACACACACACGCACACAAACTTTGATCTGTTCAAGGACTGTCGGAAAGTTTAAATTCCAATGATAATGCCTGTTTTTACAGTTTCTGCCTCCAGTAAATGGTGTATTTTTGGCTTTATTTTTAAAGCAGGGTTAATCACATGTAGTTAACTACCCCTCATCCTGCTGATTAGAGAAACCGAAACGCTGACGGTGCGGCTCTTGTTATGACCTCCATTTCTTCCCCGCTGTGCTTCCGAGTGTTTAAACCGGCTCTGATGCAACCGAACTGCAAAGGAGGAGGCTTTTTTGGCTCGCTCCTCTAAACAGGTCAGAGTGGGGCGGAATAACATTATTACTTTTCAGCGACAAATCCTCTCACACTTCGCCGCTTGCTCTGTTTTTTTTTCTTCGTGTTGCACGGAGCCTGAAAAAATATGACAAAAGGCACTTTCTCCTCCTCCCACTCCTCCGCCACCTTGGAGCTGCGTGATTACAGCCGGCAGTCCTCGTGCAGCGTTACTGTACGTTGTGATGTCAGCGTGCACCAAGACCAGCTTTGAGTGCATATGTTTGTTGTCCTTTCATGCAGACACAGATACAGCAGATATATCGTCTGTCTTTCTGTAGATGCAAGCATTCATGTGGGCTGATACAGGCGTGGGTGCTCTGGCCTGCTTATCCGTGTGTGTGTGTGTGTGTGTGTGTGTGTCTGCAGCTGTGGCTCTTGTCCACTGTGTGAGGCAGGGGTTATGGCATCCTGTTCCTTTTCCTCACTGCCTCTCCATCTGGAGACAAGCCAGCCTCAGTGAACTGTGCATTACAGTGGGATACAGCCCCATTATCACTGTGGAGAATGCCGGCATCCGGACCGAGGCCTGCTGTGTAACTTACTGTGTGTGTGTGTGTGTGTGTGTGTGTGTGTGTGTGCAAGTTCGTAGCTATTTCACATATATATATATATATATGTATATTAGGAAATGCAGTTTTTTTTCAGGGCAATTTTTTGCTCTTTTTACATTTTACTCACTGAGGCCTTGTATTTCACTGCAATATATATAATCTATATAAAATTTAAGTCCTGCAGCTCTATGGAATCAGCACAATCATGGCTAGAAGTGGGAACAACTCAAACATGTCTTTTGTGCAGAATGACGCAGTTATAATGACATAATTCAGGAAAAAATAGGAAAACGCAAGTTAAATTTCTCTGATAAATTGTTTTTTTAATTTGAATTAAAAATTAAATTTATATATACAACACTTTTCCAAGTGCCCACAAGTGTCATGAATATTGTAATAATTAAAATCATGTCTCTACATGTTATACATGTTGAACTATTGTGATATTCACAGCCCTTCCTGTCCTCTCCTCTCAGCTCTGTGTAGAGAGATTTTCAGTGAATATTTGTCACGTGACCGTTCATCTCAGCAGAATCAATCATGGCTTCACAGTGTCTCTGAGGAGCAGAATTTAATGTTTTTAACAGGATCTAGTTATGATTGATTCTGCTGAGACAAACGGCCACATGACAAATATTCACTGAAAATCTGTTTACACAGAGCTGAGAGGAGAGGACAGGAGAGACTATAACACGTGGAGACACAATTTATTTTTCCAATATTCATGACACTTGTGGGCACTTAGAAAAGTGTTGTATATATAAATTTAATTTTATTCCATTTTTTAAAAAACAGTTTATCAGAGAAATTCAACTTGCTTTTTTCTCTTTTTTCTGATTTATGTCATTATAACTGTGTTATTCTGCACAAAAGACATGCTTGAGTGGTTCCCACTTCTAGCCATGATTGTGCTGATTCCATAGAGCTGCAGGACTTATAGATTTTATACATATTTTCTATATTGCAGTGAAATACAAGGCCACAGTGAGTAAAAATGCAAAAAGAGCAACAACAAAAAAGTCCTGAAACAGCTTGTTGGGGTTCAGTGGGTTAAACAATAGTAAACGTGCATATGTTTAGGTCCGTCCCCTTCACAGCAGTGATGGGCAGAACAAACCAGAGCCTCAGACTAACACTGCTGCATATGCTTCACGCCCATAAACACCTCGTGCCGACAATAGGGGAGAGAAACATGTTGTTCACTGGCTGATAACAGCTCGGAGAAGGTGAGAATGTGGGTTTGTGCAGGTGTTTGTCAAACACTGACTCGAAAAAACATACAAATACACCCACGCAGTGAGACAGTATGCAGCAGATGAAGTCAAGGATGAGCAGGTGGAGACAGATTCTATGCCTTATTCAGAAGAAGATGCTATTTTGGTCCCAAAACTTTGATATGCAAACACGTGAGCAAGATCTTTTTTTTCTCCCCCGTCTTGTCCAGCAGCGTTTTTCCATCCTGCCATTTCTCCATCTGGGATCAAGCAGGAGCCAAACAGGAACTCTTTTTTTTTTTCCTTTCCTTGTTTTTGTTCAGTCAGCGTCTTGAAGTTATTTATGCAAAAGGTGCTGCGTGCAAAGTGAGGAGGAACAAACCTGCACCTTCAAAGTCAGAGTCACTTTTATCAGCATCGCTTTGCATGTCTGAGTGACCTGTGTGTGTGTGTGTGTGAGTATGTGTGCGTGCGTGTGTGTGTGTGTGTGTGTGTGTGTGTGTGTGTGTGTGTGTGTGTGTGTGTGTGTGTGTGTGTGTATTTGTGGTTTAGATTGGTGTGTGTGTGTGTGTGTGTGTGTGTGTGTGTGTGTGGTTTAGGTCGGTGTGTGTGCGTGTGTGTGCGTGTGTGTGTGGGGGTGTGTGGGGGTGTATTTGTGGTTTAGATTGGTGTGTGTGTGTGTGTGTGTGTGTGTGTGAGTGTGTTTGTGTGTGGTTCGGGTTAGTGTGTGTGGGGGGGGGGTGTATTCGTGTTTTAGATTGGTGTGAGTGTGTTTGTGTTGGATTGGTTGGTGCGTGTGTGTGTGTGTGTGTGTCTTTGTTGTCATATTGGTGAGAGAGCGAGGTGGAGTGTTGTGTATCTGTGTTGGAGGTGTTGGCTGCATGTAGCTTCACCTGCTACAGTCAAAATGTCTCTTATACGGAGGAACAGAGTCTTTATGGATCTGTTTTTTTCAACCCTCTGAACTCCAAAAAGCTGTTTTGGGGCGATTTTTTTGCTCTTTTTATATTTTACTCACTGTGGCCTTGTATTTCACTGCAATTAATAAAATCTATATAAAATCTATAATTCCTGCAGCTCTATGGAATCAGCACAATCATGGCTAGAAATGGGAACAACTCAAAAATAACTTTTGTGCAGAATAACACAGTTATAATGACATAAATCATAAAAAAGTGAAAACGTAAGTGGAGTGCCTCTCCTGCCCTCTCCTCTCAGCTCTGTGCAAACAGATTTTCAGTGAACATTTGTCACGTCATCGTCTCAGCAGAATCAATCGTGGCTTTTTAACAGGATCTAGTTATTACAACCTCTTTATTTTAAATGAGACATGTAGAATAAAGTGATTTGGATGGAAATCTAAGCTTCGTTTTGGTTACTTTTTCAAGCAGAAAGTTTCATAAACCAATGATGCGTTCAAGGACTGTCGTAAAGTTCAAATTCTGATGTTAATCCCAGCTTCTTCCTACAATAAATGGTGTATTTTTGGCGATTTTTCAAAGAAAACATATGAATACGAAAACTTTATTATCCACTGAGTGGAAATTCCTCTTTGGTTTCACCATGGACAGGTCTCAAAACAAACTGAGTAACATAAATTCTGAAGTCCTCATCGAATCTCTTAATGAATCTGAAAATGGAAAACTTCTTGGTTTTATTCACATTTCGACCAAAATGATAGTAAGACCCCTTCACAGAGGGTTTGAGTTTGCCTGAGTTACACATTGTTTTTATTTACAGAGTGCAATGAGTGTAAAATAGAGATTAAAACCAAGATAATAAGATGAAAAAGGCAGAAGACGGGGTTAAAAAACCACAGACTGTAATACGTTGGAGGGGTAAATCAATGAGAAACTCAACATGTGAGATTATGTGATGCAGCATGACAAGGTAGAAAAGAGAAATGTGATAATAGGAGTGAACGACAGGAAAGGGTGGAGGTGGTGGAGACATTGAGGAGAGAATAGAGGAAGAAAGAGGAAGAAAAGGTGTTGGACACTGTGTGAGGATGTGAGAAAAGAAAATGAAGACTTTTTTTTTTTTCGTCTCCTTTACTGACGTCACCAAGTGTTACATGTCCTTTCCTCCTGGAAGACTCACAGCAGGAAAAACACATTTTAATGGTCTTATCTGAGTTTATTCAAGAAATCGTTTGACATTTTGGGAAGTCTGCTTATTATTATTTTGTTGCAGAGTTTGATAAGAACGTTAATAACACCGTCATGTAAATAAGAAGCTGGTTCGCTTCAACTGAACCCCACGTTTATAACCCTGGCAGGATTGAATCATATGAGTACTTTAACAGATCGCCAAAAACACACCGTTTATCGTAGGAAGAAACTGTAAAAACCGACTTTATCATCAGAATTTGAACTTTCCGACAGTCCTTGAATAGATCATAGGTTATCGAAGTTTCTGTTAGAAAAAGGAACCAAAACGAAGCTTGGAATTATAATATTTCTGTCAAAATCACTTTATTCTACATGTCTCATTTAAAATAAAGTGTTTGTAATAACTAGATCCTGTTAAAACATTAAATTCTGCTCCTCAGAGACACTGTGAAGCCATGATTGATTCTGCTGAGACCCACTGTCACGTGACAAATATTCACTGGAAATCTGTTTACACAGAGCTGAGAGGAGAGGACAGGAGAGGCTGGAAACATGACAATAGTTCAACATGTATAACAGGTGGAGACATGATTTTATTATTCCAATATTCATGGCACTTGGGAAAGTGCTGTATATAAAAATTCCATTCCATTCCAATTTTTAATTTATCAGAGAAATCAACTTTTTTTTCCTGATTTATGTCATAACTGTGTTATTTTGCACAAAAGACATAGACACAATTTTATTTTTCCAACATTCATGACGCTTGTGGGCACTTGGAAAAGTGTTTATATGTACATTCCATTTTATTCAAATTTTTAAAATATCATTTATTAGAGAAATTCAACTTGCATTTTTTCTTTTTTTTTTATGATTTATGTCATTATAACTGTGTTATTCTGCACAAAAGACATGCTTGAGTTGTTCCCACTTCTAGCCATGATTGTGCTGATTCCATAGAGCTGCAGGACTTATAGATTTTATATTTATTTTATATATTGTAGTAATAAACAAGGCCACAGTGAGTAAAATGCAAAAAGAGGGAGATAAAAGACGCCCTGAAACAGCTTGTTAGAGTTCAGAGGGTTCAAAATAAAATGCTCCTCCATGTAAATGTCATTAATATGTGTATTTACTCAGAGATTATATGTTTAAAGTAGCTCGTTTCCTGCACCTCGTGAACTTGCTGCTTCGCTGTGATTAAATTTAGCTTTTGAAGGAGTCTTTGAAGCTCTTAATCAGCCTTTCAGGTAGAAAATGAGTGCTGCACCTCTCTCCTCTCCAAACGATGAATTTGTTCTGTGAACTTCAACCTCTGGAGGAAATGAGATGTCATTAGAGTGACGCTCCGTCATCTGGCTCTCATCTTCTCGTCAGGAGACGGCCAGTAAACGCGTCTTCAACACGCTGAAAGAGTAGCTTACGACTCGTCTCCCTCGGGCCTTTTTTCTCTGAATCTCCTGTTTACACGCAGCCAGACACTTCATCAGCTGATCAGAAGAAATCCGGCCAGTTTTCTGTCTGATAGTCTCAGTTATTGGACAGCCAGTCAAAACATTCGACAGCGTTTCCCTGCATGCCGACTGTGTCTGAGCGTTTCTGGCTCTTAATTAGTTTTCCCGCTTCACTACCTGGCCACCTGTCTGTCTGGCAGAGCTGCACTTTTATTGGCAAAATACAGTAAAAATGTGTCGTCCTGATTGTTCAGCAGAAAGACGATGATTTGATTAGGAGAAGAATAAAAGTTGTTGGAGTAAACGTTTTGAAGCTTCAAGGTTACAGAGGAAGAGAATTCCAAAAAAAAGGGACATTTATTTAGTTAATACTCATGTAAAAAAAAAATAGAGAGAGTAACAGTCAAATAATTTTGCATTTAATTTCAGAAATTTTGTGATATTTAATACATATTTTTATTTTATCTGGGGGGGAAAAGGGGGATGTCGGCATTTAACAACCCTGTTCCCAAAAAATTGGGACGTTGTTAAATTAATAAATAAATATAATGGGAAATTATAAAAACAAATTTTTACAGCATTATTAAATTGCTCAATTGTCTTTAATGTGAAAGTACATTTAATTCTATGTAAAAATACAAAAAAATACCCATCTTATTACTGAATATCAAATTAAGGCAAATTTCTGTTTTTACAGTAAAACCTAAAAAGTAAAAAAAATTGTAAAAAGTCTTGCAGCAAAAGTAACCAAACACTTACAGTCATATGAAAGTAAAAAAAAAAAAACCTTTAGTTATATTAATAAATACAAATATTCACTGTATTTTATCCTTATATTTTAAATAAATTATATGTTAAAGGACTTACAGTTGTTTACTGTTATTTTACAGTTAAAGAAAAAAAATTAAAAATAAATTTCACAGTGCAGGACTGAGCTTGTACCTGCCTATTTTAGCCGTGAGAGCTCGTTTTAAAAAACCATTACTACGCCGTTTTCTCCCAGCAGGTCACGACGACTCGAACAGATCTGAGAGGCAATTTGCTGTAATGAGGCTCAATTTAGTCGTTGATTAATTTGTCAGAAAAGGTCGGAAAAGGTGTGTTAGTCATACTCTGGTTAGCTCACAGCAGAGATGGATGAATAAGCTTGAAATGTGTTTGGGGTTTTTTGGTCACAGAGTCACGTTTTCATGCACTGTTGAAATATTTAAAATAATTAAAAAAAAAGATGAATAAAGAAAATAAATAATGTATTACAATAATGTGTTGATATTAAATAAAAAATAAAATAAATTATTTAACATGAATGCTTCATGAGAATTAAAAGTAAAAGAAAAAATAAATATTTTAAATAATAATAAAAGATAAATAAATAAATAAAATAATTTATTATAATTATGTATTGATAATAAATAAAAATAAAATAGATTATTTAACATGATTATTTATTGAGATTTAAAAAAATGATAATTCAAATGAAAAAAGATAAATACATAAAAAAGTATTAATAATAAATAAAAATTACATTTTTTAACATTATTACTTATTGAGATTAATATTAAAAATATTTTAAATAAAAATGAATAAAAAAACAACGATAATTAAATATAACAAATAATAAAATATTAAATACAAAATAAATAAGATTAAAATAATTTCTATCTGTCAGTGATGTTGAAAATGAGCTGTAATGTTTTTATTTAAAATGTGGGGTTTTTTGATCACCGAGTCACGTTTTAATGCACCGTGGAAATATCTTAAATAATAAATAAAAAATAAAATAATTATTTAACATGAATGCTTCTTTAGAATTAAAAGAAAAACAAACATATAAATAATAATAATAAAAAAGGTAAATAGATAAAATAAATAATGTGTTATAATAATGTTTTGATAAAAAATAAAAATATAAATAAAATAGATTATTTAACACAAATACTTATTGAGATTTAAAAAAATATATAATTCAAATAAAAAACATAAATAAATTAAAAAATATTAACAATAAATAAAAATGAATTAGATTATTTAACATTATTACTTATTGAGATTTAACATAAAAAATTTTAAATAAAAAAAAAGTAAAAATACCACAACAACAATTATTAAATATAATAAATAATATCATAATAAATAAAAAATAATTTAGATTAAAATAATTTCTATCCATCAGTGATGTTGAAAATGAGCTGTAATGAGTTTATTTAAAATGTGGGGGTTTTTTTGGTCACCGAGTCACGTTTTCATGCACGGCTGCACACATCCTGAGAAAAAAATAAAAGCCTGCAGTGAGTGTGGTTGTGATGAAGAAGAGAAGAGGCTGGATTGAAGATTGAAGAAGGCAGAGATGAGGACGGGAGATATTTTTGACTTCACAGCGGGACGTCTGGAGAGGAGAAGGCTGACGTCAGCTCGTGATTTGCACCTTTTGTCACATTTTTTCTTTCGCCTGGAAGTTTTCGCTCAAAACGAGTTGCAAACACACATTCACAGCACACACACAAACACACAAAAAGGAGAGAAAAAACTCCTCATTTCGTCTGCACACACATCCATGCACACGCAGCCGGCCCCTCCCCTCCTCATCCGCTCTCCTCCCAGAGGCACTGAGATATTTTTATCTCCCATAAAGCCCAAACGCTAATGAAGCAGCGACGACACAAATACATTTCCATGATTTTTTTTTTTTTTCACTGCTGCAACATCTCCGTCTGCTGCTGTGAACACAAACTGTCAGAGTGAATGAGCGTCACCATTGCATTAGTCACGTTTGAAGCTTTCAAATCATAATTGTAATTTTTTTTTAAAAAGCGTCTTTAAGGCTCGTTAGGTGAGAAAGGCAGCGGCGTGAGACGATCCCACTTATTTCCAGCCCATTTAGTTGTTTTGAGCTTTTTTATCAAACGGTTGACAGCGTCGTAAAAAAAGATCCTTCCAACACAATGAGTGTGTTCAAGGAAAATTAATTCATTTAAATGAGTGAAAGTAATCAGCTCAGATGCCATATAGTATTTTTTTAAACATAATAATAATATATATAATAATAAAAACATCACAACATAATTACATTAACATATCAGTCAACTGCTGACATTTAAATAAAAAATTTAAAAAAAGCTCAATAAACATCACGTTTTTGTTTTTTTTACGGTAAAACAAAAAAAATTGTAAAAAGAAAAATTGGAAGGAGTCTCTCAGCAAAAGTTACCAAACACTTACCATCATATTAAAATGAAAAAAAAAAAAAAAGAAAGAAGGTTGAAATCTGTAAATTAAAAAAATTGGACATTTTTTTTACAATACAGTGAGTTCAATATATTTTAAAAAATATATTACAGAATGAAAATAAAGGCAACTTTATGGGGTTTTTTTAGGTAAAAAAATTTTAAATTAATTTAAAAAAAATGTTTAACATTTTTCTTGAAGTCTTGAAGCAAAAGTTACCAAACAGCCATATTAAAGTTAAAAAAATGTTAGTTGTATTAATAAATACACACAGACACACACATACATTTATAATAAAAATGAATTAGTGTATTTAACATGATTACTTATTGAGATTTTTTTTAAATGTATTTTATATTGAAATTCAAAATTCAAATAAATAAAAATATTAAATAAAATATAGTAATAATAACAATAATAAAATAAAATAATATTTTAAATAATAAAATGAGCTATAATAATGTTATTATTATACTGAAGAAGTTAGCAAAAAAACAGTTTTTTATATTTGTGTACAGAAAGTTTGATCTCAGTCCAGCAGATCAGGAGTTCTGTGGAGTAAAAATGCCTCCATGAGCTCCAGTCGACACCTGCATCATCAAAACAAAAGGAAACGACACGACTAAAAGCAACAGCGGCAGCTTAAAACTAGCCGTTAGCATAAACAGCTCGTAATGTGTGTTAACTACGCCGACTTATAAGGTGCTGAAGGTTACTGACTCGCTTATGGCAGCTGAGCTGCGTGGAAGGAGGAATTTAATGGATTAGAGAATTAAACCTGGAGGTTCGGGCACCGCGGGGGTGCGTTGCGTGACTTCATTCGTCTCATTTTGGCTCAACCGCTGCCACCGCGGGGTCACCGAGTCATGAGGCCTGTCCCGGGATAAACAGGGCTCTGCTTTGATTAGAGGAAGTACAAAGGACAGAGAATCTCTGCACCCGGTTACCTTCCTCCATGTCCCGTTAGTCCTCTCCCTTTTCTTCCTGCATCTCTACACATCTGGCCTCGCTCTCTGGTTTGAGTCAAGGCCATCTGCTCGCTCCCTCTCTCTCTCTCGCTCCCTCTCTCTCTCTGTCTCTCTCTCTCTCTCTCTCTCTCTCTCTTTCACTCTCTTTCCTCTCTCTCTCTCTCTCTCTCTCTCTCTCTCTCTCTCTCTCTGTCTCGCTCCCTCTCTCTCCCTTCCTCATTCTCTCGCTCCCTCTCTCTCTCTCTCTCTCTCTTTCACTCTCTTTCCTCTCTCTCTCTCTCTCACTTTCCCCTCTCTCTCTCTCTTTCCCCTCTCTCTCTCTCTTCCTCATTCTCTCGCTCCCTCTCTCTCCCTCTCTCTCTCTCTCTCTCTCTTTCCCCTCTCTCTCTCTCTCTCTTTCACTCTCTCCCCTCTCTCTCTCCCCCACTCTCTCTCTCTCACACACACACTCTCGATCTTCCTCTCTCTCTCCACTCTCTCTCTCTCTCCCCCCCACACTCTCTCTCTTCCTCTCTCTCTTGCTCTCTCTCTTTCTCTCCCTCCCTGGTCTTTTCCTGCAGCCACGATATGCCATTTAGAAATCTGAATGAAGCAGACGGTAGCTCCGGCGTCAGGAGAAGGACGATGTCTCTCTCTCTCTCTCTCTCTCTCTCTCTATCTATCTATCTATCTATCTATCTATCTATCTATCTATCTATCTATCTATCTATCTATCTATCTATCTATCTATCTATCTATCTATCTATCTATCTATCTATCTATCTATCTATCTATCTATCTATCTATCTATCCCTCTCTCTCGTCCACATGTGTGTGGCACACAGCCGTTCATATTAACACGCTGCTACTCATGCATGGAGTGAAAGACATAATCAACCCTCGTGCAAGCGTGCAAACATGCATGAGTGACTTCGTAGGAACTGTGGAGTTGTCTGCAGAATCAGCTGCAGTGCAAAAAGGCAGCTCCATATTTAATGTAGTGAAGACTAGATAAAGGCTCATTGTAGTCTGCATGTGTCTGTGATTAGATCTGCAACTAAAAGTCATCGAACTTCAACAAAAATAGAGTTTTTCTTCCAATACTTTGACAAATGTTGGAGCAATTTCTGTTACTGCAGCCCCAATCAGGATTGATTAATGCAACTAAAACAAACTAAAAGATTGAGGATTGATTACAGTTATTGCTAAAGGAAACCATTTATTTATTATTTGATTAACAGAGCAGCCTTTTGGTGCCATTGCAGAATCAGTGCTAAATATGTGCGCTTTAAAAGAAAAAGATCAAATAAGGTGGTGGCCACCAATCAGAGCAGAGCAATCAACTGCAGCTGCTCCTGTGACATTTGAGGCCACTGAGAGAGAGAGAAAAACAGCAAAAGTGCCCCTCGAACAGAAAGTATTTTTGGCTAAACCGTAGTCATTGTAATCATTGAACCGACTTCACTTTGAGCATCCTGAGTTCTTCCTGAACGTCTACAAATGTGTTTTGTTAAGAAAAATGAAGAAATATTTTTTTAAAGCGATCAGAAGAAACTAGTACCTCTGCTTTCCTTCAGAAATGTTCCCTCCTTTTTACCATGGTGGTCTATGAGGCTGTTGGTGCGTGTTGGTGGCGCATCTGTGCGTCCTACGCCCAAACTATAACTCTGACAGCTTTAGCAGACAAATGTGAGTGAGAAGACAAATTTTGCTATGTTTCTATGTATAAATTATTTCCGTAGAGTGGCATCTGTGGCCTCGAGCGCAGTTTCCAAATGTATTTTTGGACAAAATTTTCTCTCCCTCTCCACTGAACTGAACAACATTGGGGGGATTTTTTGTTGTTTTTTGCCGAATAATTTGAAAACCCTTAAGTTGAAAAAGTCATAGCAGACTTGTCATGGCTTAGCCGGTCGATTTGATACCTTTTTAGTGTATGTGCAACCAAAACTCTGTGAAGAGTCGTCAACCGAAAAATACACAGAAGAAATGGAAGATTAATAGGGAGAAACCTGGTGGATAGTATATAGTGTGCCCTTACAAGCACACTGAACTTGAAGATCTATGAGGACTTACATCATCAGACAAGAGTCTCAGCTTTCCAGTGATATGCAACTCAGAGCCTGTTTAGGGTTTTCAGCGTGCAGAAATACTTAAGTACAGTCGGGGAAAATAATACCCTAAACTGCATGTTATTATAATGAAGCAGGCATGTGTGAAAAGAGACTTGTGGGAACCCATAGAGCCTCATTTTATTCAGATATGTTTGGGTCAGAGGGTGGCTTTTAAAATCATTAATAATTAACAATATTGTAGTGTTTGGCCCGACCTTATAGCTGCCATTCAAAGTCTAACGTGCAGCCTAAACGTCTTCCTGTGGACGTCTTTAAATCGTCTTCTGTGCGTATTTTTGAGAACATAATAAAGCAGAGGGGATTAACTCGGATTTTAATTCTGAATCATGCTGCTGCTTTTTCCCCTCCATCCTTTCTCTCTCTCTCTCTCTCTGTCTCTCTCTCTCTCTCTCTGTCTCTCTCTCTCTCTGCTGTTTTTTCCGCTGCCCTACACCCGGGGCCAGGAAGTGTGTCCATGGTGACTGGAGGAAGTGAAGCCTTGGCTGGTCAGTCACAGCCAGGTCTCCACGGCACACAACACACTGTCTGCAGCTCCTCGAAATATCTTGTTTTCTCACTCCTCTGAGCCCACAGACGGTATTAAATGTTGCACTTTTAATGTGTTCATTCAGCATTTTTTCAGCAATATTTCGATAGTTTTTCTTTTTTTGTTATAAATCGCAGAAAAACAGTTGTCTGATTTTCAGTGAATATTTATCACATGAGCATTCGTTTCCCCAACAACCGTTTCAGGGCATTCTTTCTGCTCTTTTTATATTTTACTCACTGTGGCCTTGTATTTCACTGCAATATATGAAAAAAATATAAAATCATCTTGCTCTATGGAATCAGCACAATCATGGCTAGAAGTGGGAACAACTCAAACATGTCTTTTGTGCAGAATAACACAGTTATAATGACATAAATGAGAAAAAAAGGAAAAAAACTGAAGTTTCATTTCTCTTATAAATTATTTTTTTAAATCGGAATAAAATGAAATTTATATGTACAACACTTTTCCAAATGACCACAAGTGTAATGAACATTGGAAAATAAAATTTTGTCTCCAAATGCTATACATATTGAACTATTTACATGTTTGCAGCCTCTCCTGTCCTCTCCTCTCACCTCTGTGTAATCAGATTTTCAGTGAATATTTGTCACGTGACCGTTCGTCTCAGCAGAATCAATCATGGCTTCACAGTGTCTCTGAGGAGCAGAATTTAATGTTTTTAACAGGATCTAGTTATTACAAACACTTTATTTTTTTGGAGACATTTTAAATGAGACATATCACAATTTTAAGCTTTGTTTTGGTTATTTTTTCTAGCAGAAACAGACTTAAACTATGATCCATTTGAGGACTGTCTGAAAGTTTAAATTTTACCGTTCATACCCCTTTTTAGAGTTTAGAACTATGATAAACTATATATGTCTTTTTTTGGCAGTCCTTTAAAGAAAATATACAGGGCACATCCACCAATTCACAGCACGTGCAGCATTTGAAAAATAATCGATAAAGATAAAGAAACGGCGCATGTAGGTTTCCAGAATCTGTCTTTATTGATGAATCAGTCATACAGAAGAGCACTTTTTGCTTCACGCTGATGTATTTATTCTGTTGTTCACTCAGCGCAACACTTCGATTTAGTAGCTGAAAGTCTCCCCTGGTGTTTCTCTCTCTCTTTCTTTCGCTGACCTTTAACCTCTAGCTTTACGCGAGCTTGTGCCAAAAAATAAGTATCTGAGTATCTGTATGCAGGGCACATCCACACGGTGCCCACAGTGTGTGTGTGTGTGTGTGTGTGTCACTGGGGAGGTTGTGGTTGTTTGCTCTGCCTACACAAACTCCTCACCGACGTTCTTCCATAGCTTAGAGAAAAATGAGATGGAGTAAAATACTCACATACATGTAAACCCATGACTGTAGTTTGAATTACATACATTGAGGAAAAAAAACAGTAAAAAGTCCGGCAGCAAAAGTTGCCAAAAACTGTCAAAAAAGTGTTTTTTTTGCAGATAATACCATTAATTTTTGCTGCCAGAATTTTAGATTTTTTTTTTTTGCCATTTCTTTTTGCTTTTTTTTTCACATTAACTTTAAAGTTTTAAAAGTTGCCTTAATTAAACCTTTAGCAATATGATGTGAATTTTTTTTTTTTTTTTTTTTTTTTTTACAAAAAATCACTGTAATATAACATTTAAGACCATTAAGGAATTAAATTATACATTTAAAAAAATAATTCTAAAAATAATTTGTAATGCCATTTTTCAGATTTCGACTTTTTTAGTTGATATTTATCATAAAATATTTTTTATTCTATGGTATTTGCACTTAATGTAGAGAAAAAAAAAACAAGGGAAACCCTGTAAAATAACCCAATTTTATTTTTCCAATATTAATGTGGACACTTTTTTTCCCAATTTAAAAAAAATAATTAATCACAAAAAAAAAAGATAAATAAGTAAAGTATTATTATAATGTATTGATAATAAATAAAAATAGATTATTTAACATGATTAGGTATTGAGATAAAAAAATATATATTTTATATTCAAACAAAAAACGTTAAAAAACATAAATAAATAAAATAATAAATATATTATAATAATGTATTGATAATACATTTTCAATTTTTAGAAAATAATTTAGAGAAATTCAACTTTTTCATGTCATTATAACTGAGTCTGAGGAGCTCTTTCAAGGGTATATAATAAAAATAATCTGGTTACAAGTCTTTTTTTATTTTTTTAAATAACAGGTTGAACAACATTCCAGCAGGTTTCACCATTAGCTCTCTTCAGAGAGCACAAAGCCTCAGCCAGCCAAGTTTAATTGACCATAATGAAATACTTTATTTGAGAAGAATGCCTCAGATTGCTTGTTTTTCACTTATTGTGCATGAAATCAATGTGGGCTTCAACACAGTGCTTAAAAATATCGCCGACTGAAAGTAGAGGCCAGTTGCATGGTAACCGTAACTGCTGAGGATTTAAAGGAAAAAGGTCGACAGTCGAGTTTTCTCTCTGGTTATTACAGATGCTGAAGATATCTGAATGATAATGGGCTCTCTGGGTACCCACAACTCTCCTCTTTGCAGACATGCCCGCTTTATGCTGATATCATGCAGTTTAAGGCAAAAACCACATTGTTTTTCTCATGCATTATTTTCACCTGTTGTATTTAAGTATTTCTGTATACTGAGGTTGCTTAAAAGTCTTGAAATTGCATAAATCGGGTATGACCGGAAATCTCTTTCCAGAGGCTGTAGCAAGCTCGATTTTAAGACTATAGAGAAGATACTGATGTCACATGAAGCTAGAATCCATTGGTACCAACCATGTCACGATATCTAGCAAGAAGGGGGTGAAATAACGTGTCAGAGTTTGAAATTTCCCCTTCAGATTCGGTCGTGGGTGCTCAATATCTGAACGAAAATGGGCTCTCTGGGGTCCCACAAGTCTCCTCTTTGCAGACATACCCGCTTTATGCTGATAACATGCAGTTTAGGGCAAAAACCACTTTTTTTTTTCTCATGCATTATTTTCACCTGTTGAAATATTTCTGCACACTGGGGTCCCTAAACTGTCTGTAAATTGCATAAATTGGGTATGACTGGAAATCTGAGAATCTTGTGGATTCAATGAACCCATTTTCTGATGATGTTTGTGCCAATAGTAGCCATTTTCAATGCAGTGAAATTTGACCTTACTGTATAAAATGAGCTGCTGTGACCTCTGTGATAATCACAGCCTGATAAAACTTTACAACCACAAATTATAGACCTAGAGCATTCAGAGGATTTATAGATTTCCTAGGTATATTCACAATAAGGGGCTTCCTCAGCAGTTTAGAGAACAAAAGTGTTGCCATCCAATCGCCAAAATCACAGCATGATCTCTTCTATGTTATTCCAAAAGCTCTTGGTGTGATAATATAATATTCTTGAGGGTTGTTGACCATTTTTATTCATTCTGAATATTAAAAACAATGGCCTTATTTAGCACCAAATGTGTGTAACAAATGGTGTCCACGCAAGAGAGAGAACATTAACGTTCTGAACCCTTATACACCTTAATAGGTCTAATATATTGATGAATTATGTCATTTTTATTCAAGATTTCTGACTTTAACAACCTGACACACAGTGCTGAGCGCAAGATGTAACACCACTTCCATGTGACGTCCACTGTTGACCTGCTATCTCCCCTTAAACCCCCAATTCTGTGCACAATTTGGCGTCATTCGTGATTCATTTATGTGAAAATGTCACTGACGATGGTGCTGAAATGAAGTTTGGATAAAGGCTTTGGGAGGATGAACGGGAACACAAATGAAAAGGAGAGAGAGAGAGAGAGAGAGAGAGAGAGAGAGAGAAAAAAGACAAACTGATGGATTGTTTAAAAAAAGATATTTGAATCAGCTGCACTATTTTTACACACAGCAAATCTTCTTTTCTCCTCAATGAGAAATGGGCCAGTGGCCTATATTCCCCGGCGCTTCACGGCTTCTACCCAGATTAGCGCCTCCTCCTTTTCCTCCGTATCTCTCTCTCTCTCTCTCTCTCTCTCTCTCTTTCTCTCTCTCTCTCTATCTCTCTCTCTCGCTCTGGGCTTTTGAACTGATAAGTGCTGGCAGTACTCGCTGCCTCATTGGACACGAGGCCGTCTGTAAGGAAAACGACCAAACCTCCGTCTCTCTTGCTGTCCCTCCGCGCTCCGTCATCTAAACCCCTCTCATCCCCTCTTTTTTTCCTCCCCTCTCTCATCCCATAATCCCATGCACAATATCATTCCCTCTGCTCTTCCTCTTCACTCCTATATCCCTCCTTTTTCAATGGGAAGGGAACACGAGCGATCAGAGGAGGGTTAATCCCGCCGTAAAGAGCAGGGAATCATTGCAAAAGCAAACATCGGGACATCAACAGCAGAACAAGTGAGCAAGAGAAGGAAAAGACAGGAGAGTTAATGTAATATATATATATATATATATATATATAGAGAGAGAGAGAGAGAGAGAGAGAGAGAGAGAGAAAGAGAGAGAGAGAGATTTTACAGATTTTTTTTTACTTTTCTTGTGTTTTCTACAGTGAGTGCAAATGCCATAAAAAGCAAATTACTTTTATTTAAAATTATTATTAATATTAATTGTTATGTAATTATATTAGCCTTAAAATCGACTTTGAAATATGTAAATTAATATAATAATAATATATAAATAATAGATTTTTTTTTAAGTTTAAAAAAAAATCTATTATCCAATGACTGTTAAATTACAGTGAAAACTGTGTAAAAGAAAGAAGTAAAAAAATAAAAATAAACCAATTGCTGAATGTAAAATTAAGGCAACTTTCTGTTCTTTATACAGAAATTTTTTAATTCAATGTAAAAGGAAATATTTTTTTAAAAATGGTTAAAAAAAGTCACTTATTGTAGTAGAGTAAAAGAAATACAGATATTTATTGTATATAACCTGTAAAACAACTTACAGTTGTTTTACAGGTTATTGATGATGTTTGTTCTTACAAAAAAAAGTTTTCACAGTGTACAAGCTGCATTTTTGATTTACTACTGTACAGGCAGCCATCACTTAAGGTTCATTATTGCACAATAAAAAATAATTTCTATGGTTGAAGCTTTCTTGCAAATACTTAACCGATGAATGTTAAATTACAGTGATTTCTATGTAAAATACAGATATTAAATGTATTTTTAAATTAAATATATTTTTTACAATTTTCTTGCAATAGGTGACCAATGAATGTTAAATTACAGGGAATTTAAAAAACAACATCATATTGCTGAATGTAAAATTAAGGCAACTTTCTGTTTATTTAGAGTAAAAGTTTAAATTCACTGGAAAAAAATGAAGAAAAAGAAATCTAAATCAAAAGTAAAAAGTCACTTATATTAGTCATATTAGAGTAAAAAAGAGATATTTAATATATATTATATATAAAAATAAATTAAAAAAAATGTTAGACCTTTTTTATTGTTTTTCAGAAAAAACAAATATATTTATATATAAATATATATATATATATATATATATATATATAAACATTAAAAAACAGTAAAAGTAACTGAAGTAAAAGTAAAAGTAAAAAGTAAAAAAAAAAAACTTCATCAGATATATGTTATATTTTAATACATTATATTTACTGTGTATTATCCATATTTTTTAAAGAAATTTTCTGTTTGGCAACTTTTTATTGCATAATTATTTTTTATTTATTATATTTTTTACAGTGCAGGACTGAGGTTGTACCTGATTTTTTCTCCGGTTCTTCTGGTGCATCCTGTCCAGCATCTTGAGTTTTTTTGTGATGGGCAACTTTTGCTGTCAGACCATTTTTATTTTTATTTTTTGTAGGTAATGTTCTCAGCAATAGAGACATCAAGATTGATTCTAATGTTTCCCAGCAGCTGTGACGAAGCGTCTGGGCTAAAGAGCACCAGGAAGCTAAAAAAAGACTGAGAGTTATGAAGATGAGGAGAGAAACCGTAAGAAAGATGTTAGTTGATGTTAGTTAGATGTGGATGAGGAGAGGGGGCGGATGGCACAACCTTGGAACAACGTGTTTGACCTTTCGATATCGGGATTATATTTTAATTTACGGTTTCTGAGTGTGTGTGCTTCAATGCATGAACCAGCAGTAAAAAAACTGACATGCTGTACATGCAACATAAATGTCACCCTCTTCACTTAAACTGGCATTTTGCATAAACGGAACATCCACTTACAGCAGCCTGACTGAGTGCTTCACTGTTCGTTATGAATAAATCATAACGTGTCCATTACTGAGTCCATTTCAGATTTTAAGAGATTTGATTATTATAAATCGCGTCAGCAAAATTTGGATATTTGGCCAGGAAAGCAGTGAGCTGAGTAGAGTAGCTGTATAAAGTACAAATTTGAGGTTCTTGTGGTTAACTCAAGTATTTCCATTTCATGATTCAGGCTTCTACACTGTAGTACTTACTTAAGTAATTATTGTGTAGTCGACAGTCTGAACGGATCATAAGTTAGGAAAGTTTCTGTTAGAAAAAGTAACCAAAACAAAGCTGAAACGCATAAAGAAAGTTATAGAACAACAAAAAAGAAAGGACGAACTCGTAACAAATCTTAACACACATTGAAATGTGTGTTTTGTTTAGAAGTTCGCCAATTTTATACTGTTTAACGTAGGAAGAAACTGTAAAAACAGGCATTGTGGTCGGAATTTGAACTTTCAAACTGTCCTTGAACATATCATGGTTTACAGAAGTTTTTTGCTAGAGAAAGTGACCAAAACAAAGCTTAAAAGTGATTTTTTTGTCAAAATACCTTTATTCTACATGTCTTATTTAAAACTTCTACAAAAGTAAAGTGTTTGTAATAACTAGATCCTGTTAAAAACATTAAATTCTGCTACTCAGCGACACAAAGTCATGATTGATTCTGCTGAGATGAACGGTCACGTGACAAATATTCACTGACAATCTGTTTACACAGAGCTGAGAGGAGAGGACAGGACAGGCTGTAAAATGCAAATGGTTCAATATATATAGCATGTGGAGACACTATATTTTTCTTCCAATATTCATGACACTTGTGGGCACTTGGAAAAGTGTTTGTTTGTTCGTATGAATTCAGTTTCTTCCAATTTTTAAAAACATAATTTTTTCAGAGAAATTCAACTTGCGTGTTTTCTTTTTTTTATGATTTATGTCATTATAACTGTGTTATTCTGCACAAAAGACATGTTTGAGTTGTTCCCACTTCTAGCCATGATTGTGCTGATTCCATAGAGCTGCAGGACTTATAGATTTTATATCTATTTTATATATTGAAGTGAAATACAAGGACACAGTGAGTAAAATGTAAAAGCAGCAAGAAACGCCCTGAAACGGCTTGTTAGGGCTCAGGGGGTTAAATCAGAGCTCCATTGGTGTCACCATCACTTTAATCGTTTTTTAAAAGATATTATGCAGCTGTGATTTTCAGGAAATTATTTACCAAATAGTTTGAATTTTCAGGAATCCAGAAAAACAAAGCCATGCCCAATCAATCTTTTCCGTGCTATCTGCCTGTGTGATTTTATTGCAGCTTCTTTACAATAATCCAGCTTTGGCGGGATAATCGACCGCCAGACACCGAAATAAGCACAGACAGAATGAAAACTCCCAACCACGTCAGTTAGAATGAAAAGGCAGACACAGCTGCGTGCTAACAGCGTGGTGTCGCTCTGTCGCCCGGCAGGACGCCACGGTGTAGCAGCGGCGGATAAAGCTGTTACACGGCGATGTGCGGCGAGGGCTTGTTGATTTCCTGCAGCGACTGGACAGTGTTCCCTCCCCCTTGGTCGCCTTCTGCAGGGGGGGCGTCTGTTTGTTGTTTGATATCGGGAAAGAAACCTGCAGAGAGGCAGAATGAATCGCTTTAGCTCCTGTGGCATCGAGCTCCGATCGATGCCCGACTGGAGCTGCAGAGCCGGGCAGAGTCTGCAGGCGTTTACACACACACACACACACACACACACACACACACACACACACACACACACAGGTGTGGTTTGCATTGCTGGACGTTGTGTGAGTGCGAGCACGGACAGATTCAGGGTCTGTTAAGAAACGTGTCTATCTGAGGAACAACAAATTTGTCTTTCTTTATTGGTCTTCAAGTGTTTTCATTCTTTATTAGTGTAATTAGTGAATATTGCCGGCAATGGTTGCAGGTAAATCAAAAGAGGAAACTTTATATCCTTACATAATACATAATAAGAGAAAAGCATCTCCTCACACAAAGTAACACGTGTACTAAAAAGTAATCGTACAAAAACATGACAGAAATCCCAGTGGGCTTATTTGAAGCTTCCACCTCAATACTGTTAAGATTAAACAATGTTATAGACCCTAACCCTCTTAACAAATCGTTACACACATTGAAATGTGTGTTTTCTTTAAAAGTTTGCCAATATTATACTGTTTAACGTAGAAAAAACCCTGTAAAAACAGGCATTATTGTCAGAATTTGAATTTTCCAACAGCTCTTTAACATATCAAAGTTTCTGAGACAAACGGTCACGTGACAAATATTCACTGAAAATCTGTTTACCCAGAGCTGAGAGGAGCGGACAGGAGAGGCTGGAAAATGTAAATAGTTCAATATTGTTACATTGTTGTGGGCACTTGGAAAAGTGTTTATATGTACATTCCCTTTTATTCCAATTTTTAAAATATCATTTATCAGAGAAATTCAACTTGCATTTTTTCTTTTTTTTATGATTTATGTCATTATAACTGTGTTATTCTGCACAAAAGACATGTTTGAGTTGTTCCCACTTCTAGCCATGATTGTGCTGATTCCATAGAGCTGCAGGACTTATAGATTTTATATATATTTTATTTATTGCAGTGAAATACAAGGCCACAGTGAGTAAAATGTAAAAAAGAGAGCAAAAAACGCCCTGAAACAGCTTGTCGGGGGTTCAGAGGGTTAAATCATCCAGTCGCTTTAATAAATACAAACATTAATTTAAGCGAAGATTGTGTTCAGAATCGTTTAGCTACATTTCTTTTCTTTCCTTCTCTTCATAATGAGTGAGCGTGAGCACGTGGGTTGAAATGAAATGCTCGAAAGAGAAGGCAATTAGTTGCACGCTCAGAGATGCAAAACAATGTGAGCGGATGGGTGGGAGAGGGACTTCTGACCTGAGAGGTAGATTTTTGGAGGCGGACATTCGCTTCGACCTGCAGCCGTGAGCTCCCCAGCCTCCCACTCTCTAATCCCTGCACCTCCTGCTGCTCCTGCAAGACTGGAGACATGTTCTGAGCGAGAGGAAGGAGGTTTATGTACACATGTAGATAGAAAGAGATGCACTCAGAGGGAAAGATAGCATGTTACATCACACAAACTACAACTACATCGCCTGGAATTAGAGGAGTTATGTAATTTTTTGGAATAAGGGCTGTGCTGTTTTTTTCCGAATTGTCAGTGCCGTAATACACGGACAGCAGAGCAAATTTTTTTTTTTTATAAGTCGAGGTGAGTTTCATGGGAGATTTAAAGCTGGAGAGTGGGCGAGACTCCTACACTCTGCCTCTCGGTCCATCTGAGTGAAATAGAAAAATATAGAGGGAGAGAGGATGGGAGGTTGTGAAATGTCAGGGTATATTTAATGAGAGATTTAATGAAGGAGATGGAGACTAACTGCTTGTTCTCATGGAGTAAAACATGAAGGAACAGGACTGATGGAGAATTAGAAGGAGGAATTAGGAGGGAGAGAAGCCGTTCAGGATTTAATGTCGTTTACAGCTTTTATTTTGGCGTTTCAGTCTGTTTTACAGGACAAAACAGGGCAATAAGGGGCTCTTCTTCTTACACAAACTCTGCAGAATATGTGATGATTTGTCACACACGTTAAAAACAAAGGTGAGACGATAATCCACATGAACACAGGGTTCTTTTCCTCGACTTCTTTCGCACAAAATCCCATTCACAAAAGCATTCTCTTAAGAGAAATCTGAATTTCTGTCAGATTTCTCACTGTGGCCTTGTATTTCACTCCAATATATAAAATATAAATAAATCTATAAGTCCTGCAGCTCTGTGGAATCAGCACAATCATGGCTAGAAGTGGGAACAACTCAAACATGTCTTTTGTGCAGAAAAACACAGTTTTAATGACATTAAAAAAAAATGCAAGTTGTTTTTCATCGAAAATTTCAAATTGTAATAAAAATAAATGTATATATTCAGCACTTTTCCAAGTGCCCACACATGTCATGAATACTGGAAAAATAAAAATGTGTCTCCACATCTTATACATATTGAACTATTCGTAGTTTTACAGCCTCTCCTGTCCTCTCCTCTCAGCTCTGTGTAAACAGATTTTCAGTGAATATTTGTCACATGACAGCTCGTCTTAGAAGAATCAGTCATGGCTTCACAATGTCTCTGAGGAGCAGAATTTAATGTTTTTAACAGGATCTAGTTATTAGAAAACACTTTATTTTTGGTGGCTTTTGACAGAAATATCACAATTTTAAGCTTCCTTTTGGTTTCTTTTTCAAACGGAAGCTTTCGTAAACTACGATCTGTTCAAGGACTGTAGGAAAGTTTGAATTCCGACGATAATGCCTGTTTTTCCAGTTACACTTTCTACGATAAATGGTGCATTTTTGGTGATCTTTTAAAGAAAAAGGGGTTGGTTCATGGTGGGGTTCCGAGAGTCCAAACCTATGCTATGTGTTTTGAAAATATTCTTGTTCTTTATTTTACATGATGGTAGTTTGAACAATTGATAACAATAAATTTCGCTTTCTGACATATTTAAAAAATAATATTAAAATTTTTAGCCAGAAATTATTGCCAGTCCTTGAACTTCTGTAAGAGAAAATAACTGAATTAAGTTAAACTAGAGATATTTATTCATAATCACTTTATTCTACATGTTTCATTTAAAATTTTGCCCAAAATAAAAGACTTGCACTAACCACAATCTGTTAAAAACATAAAATTCTGCACTCTTCAATGCAATGGTGAACCCATGAATGACTTAACTGAGATCAACAGCAATGTGACAGAAAATCTGCAAAATTTAAGTGCAGGCTGTTTACACAGACCAGAGAGGAGAGGACAGGATAGGTTGGAATAATGTAAATAGTTCAATATATATAGCATGTGGAGCCCACATTTAACCCAATATTAGTATCATATATTTATACATATGTTTATTTATTATTATTATTATTATTATTATTATTGTTTTTAGAAATAAAGACATTTAAACTATTCTTTTTTTCGGATTGATGTCATTATAACTATGTTTTTCTGCACAAAAGACATTTTTGAGTTGTTCCCACTTCTAGCCATGATTGGGTTGATTCCACAGAGCTGCAGGACGTATAGATTGTATAAATAATTCATAGATTGCAGTGAAAAATGCAAAAAAAGAAAAAAAAAAGCAGCAACAAAAAAATAGTCCCCTGAAACAGCATAAGAACCATAAGAAATAAGATATTTTCCACCAATTTGACACCAAACCATTAAGTTGCAGCCACTCAAGCAAAATCAAATGTCAACAATGTAGACAAAAAACATTATTTTGCCTTAATCTCCAGTAAATACACACAATTAAAAATAATTAGCCAGAACCTGCGGAGGCTGAGAGAGACGCCTGAAGACGAACAGCAACAAAGACCAAAGGAGAAAATGTGAGATGGAACAAAAGAGCTTTTTTAGTTTTTTTTGTATTTTTTAAAAGACAAAAAACTGGCAAAGACAAACCAGACACACAAGGTCTGATAGAAAACAGTGCAACAGTCTGTTCGTCTTTGCAGATCTCCGTCAGAGAGATTGTTGAGCTGCTATCCCGGTGGTTTTGTTGCCATGGTGAAGTCTAAAGGCTTGTCTCCATGCTGAAGTCCAGCACAGTTGGCCAGCGTGTGTGTGTGTGTGTGTGTTTCTGTTTATGCATGGCTTTGATAGAAAGAGAGACAGAGGAGGAAGAGTTGCATGTAAATTGATCATATGACTGTCACGACTTCTCGCATTTTCTTTTTCTAGTGTTTTCTAGCCACTTTTTTTCATATATTGCATCACCCTGGTGGTTATTATAACACACATTTGGTGTTACATGTCACAAAATGTAGTAAAGCTGCAGAACTTAGCTGCTCTGCAAAAAACAAACTGCTGTTTAAGTAATTTTGCATGCAGATATGGCAGAAAACGCTCAAAAGCAAACCCGCAAATGTGAAGATTTACTGCTTTTTTTACGCTCACCGACCACTTTATTAGCTCCAAGGTGTACTTTTGCCTTTCTATCATCTCGAACAGGAGCAGAAACAGACGATCAGTCATGTGAGTTAATTGTTCGCTACATCAGAACTTTTGACCTTAAAAAGAAATCCTTTGTATCTCTTGTTTAGTAAATTTTTTTATTTTACCGGTGAAAAAAAAAGGACAAAAATCACCTCAAGTAAGCATAAAAACGTTTTTGCACATTTTCGAGAATAACTCAAGTTATTTGTTTTTCTTTAAAATTAAATATTTTATTTTTTTGGCAACTTGTGTGTTTTTTTTTTTTTTTTTAAATAAATTTTCGGAACGTTAAATTTAGAGTTTTACTGTAAGAAAACACAAAGTTGCCTTAATTTTACTTTCAGTAATTTGATGTGTAATATTTATTTATTTATTTTTACATATAATTTACTTTAATTTAACATTCAATCCTGCAAAAAAAGATATCTATAATATCCCATTATATTAATTTAAACATTTCAACTTAATCAAAACTTTATGGCTAATATTTGTTATAAAATAAATGTACCTTTTTTTCTTTTCAAAATAGAATATCCAAATTTCCTTTTGTAAAAAACTTTGAATCTTAATACATCGAAACCTGAAAAAAGAAAAGAAAATTGGAATATTCTTTATCCAATATTCAGGTTTTTGTCCTGGAAATATATGTTAGCACATATTTAATGACGTCACACCTCATTTGCATAGCCAAACATAACATTTCAGAAAAATATGTATTGTGGGGCTTTTATTTTGAAAGGGGGTGCGAAGTGAAGCGAGGAGGGGAGGGAGGGAGGCTGCTCTGTCGCTAGGTAACAGTCTCCGTGGCAACGTCATTGGTGTGGAGGGTGAATGGAGTTTTTGGTGGTTGTGGTGTGTGTGTGTGTGTGTGTGTGTGTGTGTGTGTTTTGTGTGTGTGTGTGTGTGTGTGTGTGCGTGTGTGTGTGCCAAAGGGAAGCACTCAGCAGGTTGATTTTTCAGTGTAACTGAAAATGAACAGAGAATAGTGAAAGTGTTGAAGAAAATGGGAAATAAAATAATGGATGTTGAGCTCTGAAATTGCTTGAGGACTCCGATATGGTCACAGCTCTCACGCCGAGGTCTGCCACATCTCTACTTGACTATATTGTGACACACACACACACACACACACACACACACATACACACACCCCGTCTCCGCTCTGCATTCATGTGTTTTAGCAGCATGTATCGATCCACTCCTGCTGCATCCACTCTTTAAGTACAAAGCATGTGTTTGTGTTGCTGAAGCCTTCCCCTTTTTTTCATGGAGATAAGGACAAAACATGAGGAGAAAAAAGGATCGAAGAGGAAAAAGGAGACAAGAAAAGAGAGGCGCGGGGAGAACAGTGGGTCTCGTCTGGGCGCATAAAGGCCTGACTGCACAATGTAAAGCACACTGTGGTGGATGTGGTGGAGGGGGGTTAGCAGTTTAGTCACGCAGTGGAAGAAGACTGCCTGGCGTCCATTCACGCCATGAGCTCTATGGAAGTTCATTAATGACCAAACTACTCAACAAGTGTACAAGTAATTCAAGCTTTTTGTTTTTAAAGGTTCCAAACCTTGCACTCTTTAAAAAACAGTCTGACGGCAAACACTTCACCACAGTGGGAATTAATCGCCCAAAATACACAATTTATCGTTGAAAGGAACTATAAAAACAGGCATTTTCGTTGAAATTTAAACATTCCGACAATCCTTGAACGGATCATAGGTTACGAAAGCTTACATGTAAGAAAGTAACCAAGGGAAACCTTAAAATTGTGATATTTCTGTCAAAATTGCTTTAAAATATTGCGTTTGGAATAACTGTATGTTTTCTTTAAAAGGTCACCATAAATACACCGTTTATCGTAGAAAGAAACTCTAAAAACAGGCGTTATCGTCGAAATTTAAACATTCCGACAGTCCTTTAACAGATCATAGTTTACGAAAGCTTCTGTTAGGAAAAGTAACCAAAATGAAAGTCAAAATCACTTTATTCTACATGTCTCATTTAAAAATAAAGTGTTTGTAATAACTAGATCCTGTTAAAAACATTAAATTCTGCTCCTCAAAGACACTGTGAAGCCATGATTGATTCTACTGAGACAAACGGTCACGTGACAAATATTCACAGAAAATCCGGGCTTTGTAGGTGATGGTGAGGACTTTTGAAGTGGATTCGCTGGGGGATTGGGAGCCGGTGGAGGTTATGGAGGACAGGAGTGATGTGGTCACGGTGAGAAGACCGGCAGCAGAGTTTTGGATATATTCTAGTAGGGCTGGGCGACATGGCCAAAAAAAATGATCACGATATATTTTTTCATATCGTCCAATCTCTATTATTATCACAATTTTTAATAATGTTTTTAAACTGACAGATTTGAAGCATCTGTACTGAAAACTAAAGAAACTAGAGATTAGTTCCGCTAATAGTGGCTGAACTGCTAATGCTACTTGTGCTGGCAATAGTGGCAGGCTGTGCAGACTCTGCTCTCATTTGCATCCTTTCCACATAATCGCTTGGGTGGAACTTCTTCAGATGATTAAACAGATTTGTTGTTGTTAGAAAGCCCACGCTGTTAATGTTTCGTTAACTTGTTTATAGAACTAATTTCCATTCAGTAATAACTTGTTTCTCTGTAAGTTTTCATATGTCCCACGCTCTTGAACACACCATAGCCATTCCGACAGGTTTGAATGCACCATACCTGTGTGCGAATTGCCGTGCTGTGAATGTTAGTTTTCTCTCGATACAGCGGCAGAAAGATTGTAATTTCCTTTGCTCTTTCTCAACATTCACCTGTTCCTCCCTGGTTTATTGCTCCAAGTCATGGCTGAAATCTATTTCGCTGCCCTTATATCCGCGTTTAGCTCCATGTTCGGTCTTTCTGTTTACTTCTCCGGCAACTTACAAACAGCAGTGGAGCAGGAAAAGGTCAACTCTGATTGGCTGTTGTCAAGCACGTCTCTGACATGTTTGATCAAGTAAATATGCTCACAGCTGATCAGCGTAATCGACCTGAAATTTATCGTGATCACTAATCACCACCATATAACCGGCCAGGCCTATATTGTAGTTTCTTGAGAGTTTTGGATGGTGAACCGTAGAGTAGACTATTGAAGTAGTCGAGTCTGGATGTGATGAACGACAGCTGTAAAGGTGAGGGATGGATGGAGGCAGGCGATGTTCCTGAAGTGGAAAAAGGCTGTTTTAGTGATGCTTCTGATGTGTTGGTTGGAGAAGAGGGTTTGGTTACGGAGGTGAGGAGAAGCACAGTGGAGCCGTCGAAGGAGAAGTTTCGGGTGGGTTTGGTGAGAGATTTGGGACAGATAATGATGACTTTATTTGAGGATTTTATTTCAGTGATGCAGTTTGTGAGTGGCAGAAGTGATGACTTTGGTGGAAATGAAAAAAAACCTAATCGACTAACGAAATCTTCGTCGACTGAGAAAAAAATTACAAAGTAGTTGAAGAATCAATCATTTTTAATTTAGCTTTTTTTTTTCATGTTAAATCACGACCTGAAAAGTAACTAAAGCTGACAGCTTTAAAAGCTAAATGTTAGAGGTGTGAATCAGCGTATCGGCCCCACGATATGATTTCATCCCGATACTTGACTCATGATACGATATTATTGTGCGATATGGCGAGTATTGTGATACAATATATTGCGATTTAAACGTTTAACTGCATTTGGTGTCCACAAAATTAAATTCAGTCAAGAATTGTTTTGTCAAACAAGAGAAAATTCTCAGTCTATTCGTCTCACTTCAGTCTTTTTATTTCTCCACAATGAGAAACATAAAAAAGTCAAACTTTGCAGCGTTATTTTGACAACCTCCAGACACAATTTCCTAACCAGATGGTGCCTATAGATTCTTTAGATCTTCTAGTTTTATATGATACCAGTATCGGCAGTATATTATAGTGAGCCTGCTGCGGCATCCTGAAAAAAAAAAAAACAGGAAAAAAACTGACGGCCCTCCAGCTGTCAGAACGCTAAATATCGATACTTGGCGGTCATGAATCGACATAATATTGCCACGAAAAATATCGCGATATGATGCTGTATTGAAAAAAGTCCAGTATTTGCCTTTAAAATGTAGTAGAGTAGGGGTATAAACTTGTAATAATCAAGGAAAGTACTTGAGTAAATGTACTAAATTACATTTTTATTTATTGTTTGCTCTCATCCAGAAACCAGATTTTCTCTTTTTATTCATTATTATTCATTGTCAGACTCCTTCAACAAGTTAACCCTCCTGTTATGTTGAGGGTCAAATTGACCGATTTCAAAGTTTAAAAAAGGAAAAAAAAAATTTAAATATACAATTTTTAAAAAATCAATGTCATGTAAAAACATTGTATTTTATATGTAGGTATTTCCAATGCACATAAGAAAAAGTTTTAACATGCATTTTTAATGAAAAACAAGTGAATTATCCTCATTGACCCATGATCTGTGAGACGGAAAGAACATTGCACTAAATATTGATTGAAATGGTTAGTAATGGAGTTATTAATTAAAATATATGCAATGTTTATTGGGATTTTTTTAGTTTCTGACACTTTTGGATAATTTAACATGCCCCGAGTCAAATTGACCCATCAACATTATTGCTGTTCCTGAGAAACGAACATAACAGGAGGGTTAATATAAAGCTGAATCTGACTCAGTGATAATAATTTCAACACACACTCTCTCTCTCTCTCTCTTTCTCACATTTAAAGACACACACACACACACACACACACACACACACACACACACAGGCAGCGGAGACAGAGGAACGAGCAGACAAAAGCATGTTTGTGTTCATGAGAATGTGAAGCACAGTGGGTCTCTATGTGGACGCAGTGTCAGGCTCGTCCCAGAGGGACTCGGGGAGGAGGCCGGGGGGGGCAGTGAGGGGATTTCACAAACTCCTCAGACTCTGAGCATGACTACAGCGTTCTGCAGGAGGTTATATATAGATCTCAGTTTTGTCTCACGACTCTGGCATCTGTAGTTATTATAGCTGATCAGCAGGACAGGTGGTTTCATTCTTCGTCATGCAATTAATTACAGCAACACTTGGTTAATTGGCAGCATTTTTAACACATAAGGATCAAGATCACCTTTTTTTTTATATGGAAGCCCATTTGTGCCACCCAGAAATTGTGAGATATTTCGTCATAGTTATGATTTTTTTAAATTGTATATATACTACATATTATTATATGCATATAATATGTAGTGATCCCTTATCTTCTTGAAAAATGTATTAATGCCTTTAATATTTAGTTATAAAAAATATTACAAAATGATAATATGATAATTCATCAATTAATTACTATTCAATTAAGTTAATTATGCAATTCATAATTGTTTCATATTCATATATTAATTTTAATTAATATTAGTGCAGTTTTAATTTATGAATATTATTAATTCCTTTTTTTTAAATGTATAACTTTAATCCATTCAATATTTAATTATAATAATAATATAAATACTTATAAAATCTAACAATTAATTATTATTAAATTAAATTAATATAATTATGCAATTAATAATTGTATCTAATTATTATAATATTAATATATTTGAATCAATCATGGCTTCACAGTGTCTCTGAGGAGCAGAATTTAATGTTTTTAACAGGACAACAATTTTAAGCTTCCTTTTGGTTACTTTTTCTTATGGAATCTTTTGTAACCGATTATCCGTTCACTGACTGTCGGAAAGTTCCAATCCTGACGATAATGTTTGTTTTTCAGTTGTTTTTCTATGATAAACAGCACTTTTGGCGATCTTTTAAAGAAAAAAAAATATGTTAGGGTTCAAAGGGATAATGAATCAAACAAACAAACCCTAGACGAAAAACAAACCTTCTTCGCAGCGGGAATAGAAATACTTAATATAATAATACTTAAATTTTAATAAAAAATTACAATTTTGAAGCATGGACCAAGACTGACTACTTCACTGGAATGTCTTTATATTTTGTCGTGGAGAAAAAGTTAAAGGCGTGAGTGTGAGGGAGGTGGTGGGAGAGAGAGAAACACACTAAATGTAGCCACTCTATCCATTGTTGTTCTTTGTTCCCCCTTCTCCTCTAAAAGTACACAAAAGCAGCGCCAGTCCATTATGGTGCAAAACAGAGAGCAGGCAGGGCGACCTGGGTCGAGAGAGGAGGCACAGGAACCAACACACACACACACACACACATTCATTCTACTAGTCTCCCTCCATCACACACACACAATTCTGAGCTGAATCGTTCAAACACACATTCACTTGAGTGCAAATACATGCAAAAATGCACACACACACACAATTCACAAACTTGCACTTCCAGCCAGGAGCCACACACACACACACACACACACACACAGAGCATTCAGCCCCTTGTTGTATTGAGTTAAGGTGCATATCCCTGCTCTCTCCCACGCAGCGCTTTGTGTTGATTGAGCAAGTTGCTCTGGTTAGAGAGGAGATGAATGTGACATTTAAGACACACACACACACACACACACACACACACACACACACTGTCTCTCAGCACATGCACAGTAAAAAGCGCCTTGTCATCACTGTGCTCTCGCCCTGAGGCTGAGATCTTGGATCAGACAAACCGAACCAAATGCCACCAATCAGCAGACAAACAAATCATCATGACCTTAAATCAGCATCATCACACACACTGACAGTCGCTGTTTCTCAGCATACATGTCGACTTATGCATCTGATGGCAGTGATTAACCCTAAATACATTTTCTGGTGAAATTTAACCCCATTTTTTAACAAACGAGTCTCGTAAAATACACGCCCTGAAGTCGCTAACATTGTCGCACCATAAGATGTTTATAATTGAGCCGGTATCTAGCGCGTGGGCGCCCTCTGGTGGCCGCTGCAGGTAACGGCAGCTCCGTTTATATAGGTCACACCACTCATCACAGAGCCTCTTCTGGGCTTTCTGTACGCCGTGTTTATCTGTGATGAGACTGAGGGGATCAGAGGCAGACAGAGCTTCGTGCCAGTGCCCATGATGCACTGCTTTGAGTGGCAGCCAGGGACGAGAGGGGGGAGCTGCTGTGTGTGTGTGTGTGTGTGTGTGTGTGTGCTCCGATGCAGGTTGGATGTATGTTGTGGGAAGCAATATGTTAGAGAGGCAACTTATCGCTCCTCAAAGTCAAAGTACAGTTTTTTTAATTGTAAAAAAAAAAGTGAGCTAATTATCCCCCATTTACAAAAATAATATATGTGGTTCTTTTTGTAATTGGGGATTGGATCGGCTATAAAACAAAGCAATATTTATTAACCCATTTTTATCTTCTTTAATAATCCCTTTAATATTCTATAAATAATAATATAATAACAATAATAATAATGATAATAATCATAATAATAATATGTGTATGTATGTATGTATTAAAATAAATAAAAGTGTAATATTTAATTATTATGTATTAATTACCATTTTATTAAATGGATTCTGGCGGCTTTGAAGAGAGCAATAAGTACTGCTGTGGATGGAGGCTGCCTATTTAAGTTACACCGCTCATACAGGGAAAAATCAAAAGCCAGTCAGTATTTTAGCCACCTTAGCCATCTAAATACATTTTTTTAAATCCATTTCTGAGGAGGAACTGAAGCTGTTATATTGCTCTCTTTAAAGCCACCAGACTCCATTGACAACAACAGAAGTTTTACCTCACATTACACATTTAACCATTCTCTTTTCAGTAACTTTGAGTGAAAATAAATAATTTGCCAAACACTGCTTCAGTGAACAGTTTGGCTAATCTAAACTGTCAGGATTTGACAAAGAATAATGTCCAGATTTCTATCTATCTCCTATAGTTTAATAAACTCCCCTCTGGAAGGGTTATCGGGACAGGTACGGCGGATACAACTCCAGTCACTTTTATGATTTTTATTTTCCCAACATACACAACAAGCATCCACACACTGGGTAGCTGTCACACTACGATAGCCTACCGCTAGTAGCTTATTAGTGGCGATGTTAATTAGAAAAGTAAACAGTGGCGTTGATTAGGTTGTAAACCTGTAATGCAAACATAAACACAAAAAACAAGAATTAATGAATGAAATTATACACTCATTCATATGATATTCAAACACCAACCATACTAGTCTGCAGCTACTCACCGGCAAGGCGTACCAGTCCTGACTAGTAAGTAAATTAAACCAAAACCAAAAAGTGAGACACCTGCTGGAAAGTTCTACAAATAATGACATTTCTTAAAAAATGCCAAAATACACTACTGCCTCCTTCCCCAAACTGGTGGCGTCCCAGACGGCATCTACTGTAGATAATACGCTGACTATCCCTTTAAGAAGAGCTAAGAAAAGCCAATATTCACCAGTGGGGAATGGATAACCAGTAAAAAAAAAAGGTTTTTTTATATATAGCGTTTTATCTCCAATCTGTACAAATTGCTGTTGGAGCACGACACACTGTGCATAATATCTGCAGTGGTATACACAGATATTTGCGATCATCTGGATATGAAGATGCATATGAAAAGCTTGACCCAAATATGTTAATAACCGAGATACGAGGCGTGCATTTGCATCTCGATCTGTTTTCTTTGCTTCTTCTAAACTGACGCAGCTGAACGGAGCAGACGGCCTCACAACACGTCTGCTTTTTCTGTCTCTCGTTCTCTCACTGTGGGTTTTATTTTCTGTCTTTTTCTCGCTGTTTCTGAGCAACTCACACATGCCAACACACACACACACTCCCACACACTCTCGCACACTATCTTCTCCGAGGATAACCCAAAACCCTTGTGAACACTCATTCCTTACCGCTACCCCGATCCGTAACCACTGCATGCCGATGTGCTGAATCCTTTAACCACTGTTCCCATTTTAAGTTTAAATACTGAAAGAAAAAGCCACATACTTTAATATCTTCCATTTAAACAGAGCTGTCTGTGGGTGTTTATATGTCCAAGCAGGCCTTTAAGTTGCAAAGCACCTAACTGACTTTTTCACAGAGATTTGAGCAATTTCTTCTTTTCTTTTCTTTTTTTCAGTTTTTAAATCTTTTTCATTTTGTCTGTATATACTACACAAATAAAGAAAAAGTATAATAATACATTTAATTCATTTTAATTGAATTATTATGAATTTATACTAATTCAGCTTATATTAATTTATAATAATGAATTAATTAAAAACATAATATTCCCTTTTTAACAACTCAACGTTAATTCCATATGAGAGCCCATTTCTGCCAAAAATAAATAATTATTGACTTTCTTTTTATTATAAGTGTAAGATAATAAGTTATATATAAAAAATAAAGTATTTTTTTATTATTAATTTATTGCTTTTTTTAAGTGCTCATTTTTTATTTTATGGGTTTATATATATATATATATGTTTATTTTTTAATTATTTTTTAATTGATTGATTTTTATTTTGTTCAAGTATTCTTTTTTTACACTTAAAAATGTTTACCATTACCTATATGACCTGGTGATTATTTTTGTCACTTTGACTCACAGCATCAACATTTTGAACCCAAAAAGTACCAAAAAAAAAATAAAATTGAATTTTTTAAAATTATATTTTTTCACTTTCAAAAACTCAATCATGCTCAATGAAGACTTTAACATGTTACAAATGTGAACACAAGTTACATAACACATAAGAGGTAAAAATGAGGATAGTTTAGACCTGCTTCTGATTCTGCAGCAGCACAGACATGTTCTTCTTCAATGTGTCCACTAGAGGGAGACAGAGGGAAGCAACTAATAATTTATGATTTTTTTTTTTTGTGACTTAAAATCGTGTTAGCTTTCTTGTTTTATTGTTATTTATTCTTCATTTAAATGGTAAGCACTTGACTGACACTGATGTTTATTAAGCTCTTATTTTATTCAAAATAAATTAAATTTAACAGCACACATATTTGAAAAAATGGCAAAATAGTGCATGTACTGGGGGATTTTTTTAAAGATGCAGTTAATCCACATTTGCTGCTCTCGTTAGTATTTACAGCAGCAGGAATGTTTGTGTGTTAATGATTTAAAATAATAATAATATTTAAAATAATAATAACTTTATTTATAGCATTAGCTTTTAAAAACACCAGCTTGCAAAGTGCTGTGACAGAGAGCAGTTAATCACAAGGATAATGATGCCACAATGCCAAAAACATTAGGAAACTAAAAACAAAAACAATAAAAGATAGTTTAGGATCAATCACATGACACTCAGATACAGAGTAAAAATAATAAGAACAGAATTAAAGGGTAAAGAGAAGATTATAAAGAGAATAGAATATTGAAAGCATTACACTAAGGCAAGTCTATAAAAGTGGGTTTTTTATGAGTTTATATATATCTTTCTTCCAAACGGCCCTAGTATAAATTGATAACCTTGTAATGGGGAGAAAAGCCCAATCGTGTACAGATCCTCCCTTTGGGACGTCCTAAATAAAGACCGTGTTTCGTCCCGTTTCGTCCTGTCCTGTCGTCTCCTCTTCCGGATCCAAAAAGAGACGACTGACCTGTTTGATATAATCTGTTCTCAGTGTCTTAGTGCTTTTCCATCCCACTCTGACAGTATGCTATTGTGATTAGCAAAGACTGTTTTCCATCCTTTAGTCTGGGAAGTACGTGGGCTGTTTGCAGGATATTTTCAGTCGCCTGTTAACTTTCGGCATCTTTTTATCCAGCGTATCTAACTGTTTCCCCCATCTTTTTCTCTCTCTCTGTCTGTGCTCAGACCATGGCGGAGTACAGCTCTCTGCTCAGCGACCTGTCTGAAAACATCACCAACGAAGACTTGGAGCAGCTCAAGTCGGCCTGCAAGGAGGACATCCCCGAGGACCAGAGCAACAACATCACCTCCTCCAAGGAGTGGTTCAGCTACCTGGAGAAGAACGACAAGCTGGCCCAAGGTAAAAAACACACATTTACCACAGACTGTATAAATAATGGACCGTGAGGTCACCCGTTGGTTTGTGGCCCGTTTGAGGCATCTAGTTCAGCATTTTACTCGTCGCCATCTTGTTTCTGATACGGGGAGCAGACCATATTTGGACTGTGGAGGAGCGAGAGGGATCTGATCACTGACTACAGCCTCTCTACACCTCAACATGACTGAGAGAAGCTGCTGCTAATTCATGTTAGCATTAACTGGGATGTTAGTTTTGGCAAAAAACAAAATGTATGTAACTTACCTCAGAAAAATGAACGGCGACTCCTTGGAGTGTCTATTTATTAGACATTTAATGGACAAATCGTTCAAATAAACTGTCATTAAGTGAAAATACAGTGAAAGGGTCAAAGTTATGAGACAAAATCGGTAAATGTTATATATATATATAACTTTATTGACACGTTGCCGTGGATACGCATTGTTCTGCTTCTCTCTTGATGACGGCTCGCCTTGTTAGTGACCTGTCAATCAAAGTTAGCCCCGCCCCAAATCATATGATTCTTCATATTGTATTTTCTTCTAAATGGAGCCGTTATTTGAACTATTAACATCCAATTGTCTTGAAGAAGATTTTTTACTAGCAACTGAGACCATAGTGTTGTCCTAAATAAAAAAATCTGAGGTAATAAATCAAGTGAGAAGTTTTCTCATTTTGTATTGAGATAGATAGGACCCAAATGCTTCTGCAGCCGCCACCAGCGTCTCCCTGTTGGAATTTTCGGTAGAATGCAGCTTAAGGAGGTTGCCACCAGACATTTACCTTACATTTTATCTTATTTTAACATGAAACGGGCCTCAACTGATGACTGAAGCATCTTTGTGTGACTTGTTTGATAAGTATTTAAGGCTCTCTCACCTCTCGTGCAGATAATCTGTCGTACATCGAGCACATCTTCGAGATCTCGCGGCGACCGGACCTGCTGACGAGGGTGATCGAGTACCGCACCACCGTGCTGAAGATTTCTGAGGATGACGAGATCGACACCAAGCTCACACGCATCCCCTCAGCCAAGAAATACAAAGGTAACACACTCGACGATCCCTTATTATAGCCAGATACTGTAAAAAAAAAAAAGAAAAAGAAAAACATGACAAATATTCACTGAAAATCTGTTTACACAGAGCTGAGAGGAGAGGACAGGAGAGGCTGGAAAAATTTAAATAGTTCAATATAAAGAGCATGTGGAGACACGATTTTTTCCAATATTCATGACACTTGTGTGCACTTGGAAAAGTGTTTTATATATTAATTCGATTTGTTCCCACTTCTAGCCATGATTGTGCTGATTCCATAGAGCTGCAGGACTTATAGATTTAATCATTTTTTTAATAGTATTTTATATACGTTTTTAAAATTGACATAATAATAAGATTAGAAGAGGTTCATATTGTAATAAGGTGTTATATTTCCTTCTCTTTCAACTTGCAATTTGCTGCTGTTATTGGGTTTATTTCTTTCTTTTCTCCAACTCTTTTTTTTTTCCTGCTCAGTTCAGTTCACGGGGGAAATCTAGCTTGCAGCCAGTCAAAACAACATAAAACATGCAGCTGCAATGACCAAAATATCAATAAATAAATTCCCCTGCCATTAAAAATGGTTTATTGTCTGTTTAGCTCTGTTCTGTTCAGGCAGTATCACTTTTTATGACATGTGCACTACAGCTTTATTCATCTTTTGATTTGATTTTGGCTTTTTTATATGATTTTTTTTTTTTTTATTGCTGCTTTTTTTTCTATTCTGCTGCTGACATCCAGTCCCTGTGTTTTATCTTCCCAGCTCTGCAGAGCACTTTGTGCATCTTGCTTAAAAAGTGCTCTAAAAATAAAACTTGAATACAGATTTAAAGAGAAGAAAAAAATACAAAAAGCATAAAGGTTCAATATCCAGCCCTGCTTGTGATGCTGCACATTTGTAATTGCAGTTTGAATGTTTTACATACTGTAAAGAAAGTGCTCCAACGTAAAAAGCTTTTGTCTAAAATTAGTGGATTTTCTTTGATCATAATAATGTGATATTTCTGTCAGAATCACTTTATTCTACATGTCTCTGTAATATTATATTACAGTGTTTGTAATAACTAGTTCCTGTTAAAAACATTAAATTCTGCTCCTCAGCGACACTGTGAAGCCATGATTGATTCTGCTGAGACAAACGGTCACATGACAAATATTCACTGAAAATCTGTTTACACAGAGCTGAGAGGAGAGGACAGGAGAGGCTGGAAAAATGTAAATAATTCAATATGTATAACATGTGGAGACACAATTTAATTTTTTCAAAATATTCATGACAGTTGTGGGCACTTGTAAAAGTGTTATATATATAAATTCCACTTAAAAAATAATTTATCAGAGAAATTGAACTTGTTTTTATTTTTTTTTAGGATTTATGTCATTATAACTGTGTTATTCTGCACAAAATTCCCACTTCTAGCCATGATTGTGCTGATTCTATAGAGCTGCAGGACTTAGATTTATAGATTTATATACATTTTATATATTGCAGTGAATTACAAGTCCACAGTGAGTTAAATGTAAAAAGAGCAACAAACCCCTGAAACAGCCTGTTGGGGTTCAGAGCATGTCTGATATTTAAAGGCAGACAACAAGAAATGTGTTTGATGTGCTCTCTTTTTTTTTTGAAGAACATGTTTCTTATGTCTCTCTCACTCTCCCTCTCTCTCTCTCCTTCTTTCTCTCTACACTCTTTGCCCAACCCCCTCCCCCCTTGAAGACATCATCCGCCAGCCCTCTGAAGATGAGATCATCAAGTTGGCCCCGCCCCCTAAAAAAGTGTGAGGTCTCGACCCTCAGCTCTGATCTTTGCACCTTGATTTCTTCACTCCTGGCACTCCAATCAACCGACCGACCGTTTCTGACCAACCCCATCACTCTCCCACCTACCCCCCACCCACCCACACACACACACACACACACACACACACGCACACACACACACACACTCAGCCACACACCTTTCTTGCACTAACACATGCCGTGATACAGAACCGCGTAGGCAGCCACCAACCAGATTGTAGCGATGCAGCCTCTTCTCGAGCTGAGGGGGGAGGGGGGGACGGGAAGATGCAGATAAAGAGACAGTAGAAGAAGAAATCTGGAGACAGACTGGAAGTGTGTGTGTGTGTGTGTGTGTGTGTGTGAAGAGAGAGAGAGAGAGAGAGAGAGAGAGAGAGAGAGAGTGGGTCAGTTCAGAATGAGTGTTATCTGTAAACACTGTTCAATCTGTGATGCTGTGCTCATGCAACCGTGTGTGTGTGTGTGTGTGTGTGTGTGTGTGAAGGTTGTTAAAGTTGAAGACAAATAATACATCCACACATGAGGAATTTAAAACTATAAAAACCCTGCCTTTGAAACTTTAACAGGGAAGTGAAATTTTATTTACCATATAAAACATTTAAGCTGTGTACACATCGTATGTACAGTGATACAAAATAACATAACTCAGCATTCAAAAATAGCCAAAATGCCAAAACTGAAGGACTGTAAAACTACAAACTGGAGATGAAAAGAAACTAACAGATATAAATTTGTAGTTTACATAATCCCAAAACAAGTTTTAACAACAAAACTGCAACTAAAGTTAATATTTAGTAAATAAATATATGTAAAACTAATCTAAATCTCACTATATATTAGTGTGCAGCAGCATTATTAGTTGTGTCAGGTGTGTTTGTCGGGCTGCCCTTAGTTGTCTAACTCATACAATTTTGTTGACTAATATTTTTAATTGATAAATCCTGTAAAACTGAGCATCTCCACAAACTTTTAAAAAAAGTGTGTTTATCAGGGATGTGTGTAGAAATAAGTCATTTAGCATTCAAAAGCATAAAAACAGATTAATTTTAGTGTACAAAGCTCAAAGCGACCAATTAGTCGGCTAATTGACTGAGCAAGGGCAGCCCTGGTGATGTGAAAGGGGTAATTCTACATTTTGGGAAAACATCTTATTCACTTTTTTGCCAAGGCTTGGATGAGGAGGTTAATAACACATTCATGTCAGTGTTTTAAATATGAAGCCACCAAGAAGATAAAGGGATAGTTTGTGATTTTGGACATTACATTTTTAAGCTACTATCTTACTTTCTGATCTCTGGTGACGGAGTTCTCCAGTTTTCCATAGTTTTCTTGATAATAACCACAATCATTATCAAGAAACCCATGGAAAACGTCTAGATATCAGCTCTTAAATTAAACTCTTATGAGCTATTTTTGTTTTTATCATTATATTTGTCCAAACAAATGAACCTTTAGTTGTACCATGCATTAAAATGAACGAGAAAGCAAGGAGAAAACAAGGGTGGGCTAATAATTTGTCTGTATATGCATTCAATACTTGGTTGAGTCTATTTGACTTTAACTGGAAATGGACTTTTCCATCATATTCTAATGTATTGAGATGCACCTGTACATTAATATCAAATTATAACTCTGATCTCCTCCTACTATCCGGTGAATCTCCTACTTATTTTCTAAAATTATCTCTTGCTCCTTCGCGTGTCGTATCGTTTAAATTTGGTCATACCGAAAACTGGAAATTCTAAATTCCCTTTAGAACCAGTTCAAACCGGTTCCGGTATCCCTCCCCCTTCTGTATTTGCTGAATGAAGTGTTTTTTCCGGGCTCTCCAGAGTGTTTTCAACCTCCTAATCACCTTAAGTTTTTATGCTTCTAAGCACTCTTTTTACACTAAGCTAACCGGCTCAGCTAAACACTTTGTATTTACCGTACAAACATTAGATTGTTATCGATCTTCTCATCTAAATCTGTGTGACTACATTTCTAAACCCTAAACCTGGGACCCTTAAAGGTGTCACACATTCATACACATGCGCATTTTGCACACATCACTGGTGTCTCGATCCGGATGGGGGATTACAGAAGCCATGAAAGCAACATTTTCGTTTCCGGTTACTTTGTTAACGTAAGAATAACGTCCTGGAGTTTCGTCCAGTGCCGATTGACACAAATCAGCGCTGGACATGAACAGTGACATCTTCATTAGTGCTAAAAACAAGAATAATAGTAAAAAATTTACTTTAACTGTGGCGAAAACCAAACATTTGTTTCCCCATCTTAAAACAGGGACAGTCCCGGCAAAAGAAAAAACAGGACATCCAGTCACCAAATGGCAAAAAGGCAGATTAAATAATTTCCCAAACTGTTGAACTACTCCTTTAAGGCCTTTATTAAATTACAGTTATCATGTTATCAACTTCTTGCATCTTTTGGCCGTGTGGTTGCTGTATTTGAAACTTTAAGTGAGACTTAAAGTTAGAGGTTCTGTATGCATTCCCTTTACTCTTACGCAGATGATTATGTCATGTTTAAGAGCAACAAAAAAAGAGAAAAAAAGTCTAATATTTTAGAGGAAGATATTTAAAGTTGATTTTCATAGGAAAAGCCAATATTTGCCTTTAGCTTATAATCATAGCAAGAGTTATTTAGAGAAAATATTTAGAGCAATTATTTCTATACTATGGATGTTCCCTGTCCATAGGTTCTCTTTTCATCAAGGGGGGCCAATTAGCATGAAAGTCTGTCGTATGAGCTGGCTAGAGATGTAAATATACAAATAATATATTAGAAGAAAATATAGCAGAAATAATATATTGACCTGCAGTGTTTGTCACATTGAGGACACCTAAATTTTCACTGTACGTTCAGTTTCAGTTTTGACCCTAATTATATCTAATCGGCATCTCTCTGTGACAAATTGGTATGGGAAAAAAATACTAAAAAGTACATCTTCTTTGTACTACATTTAGAGGATACGAAAGTATATTTTGAGAGCTCTCATTGGATATCATATTTACTGTGTGAAAATGTTGTGTGGCGCATAAAGAGACAAACGCTTCTGAAACTTTCTTTCACCCCTTTGTTGCCATTTCCTTTATTTGTTGCAGAAAATAACTGACTTCACTGTATGAGAGGTGTAACTAAGGCCTCGGGAAGTAGAAAAAAATAAGTGAAAGAAAGGAGAATATGTCAGACAGCAAACATGGCATGTGATAATAAAACATGTCCTTTTAATAAACTGTACATAAAGTAGATTGCGACAATGATCTCTAATGAACATGACGGCTCATAACCAGCTGACTATGCCATTCACCGCCATGCACCAACATAATAGCTAGCAAGACTGTTGAAACTAAACTATAATAACTGCTATTTTGAACACTGTGTCTCTTTTTCCCCGCGTTGAAGCCTTAGCGGACTTTGTGTTTACCCCGAAAAAATTTTCAGAACTGTGAGAGATTGTGTGTGTGTGTGTGTGTGTGTGTGTGTGTGTGTGTGTGTGTGTGTGTGTGTGTGTGTGTGTGTGCGCGTGTGAAGCGGAGACGGCACACACGTAATCAAAACGGCTCTCACTTTTAAAGAGAGTGCTTTTATTCTGAAATTTGCTAAGGACTTCAGTGTCGGTGTGTACAGAATGTCTGTGGGTCTATTTCTGCCCCTATCTTTGTTGTTATCAAAGCTGTAGGATCAAAAAAAAAAAAAAAAAAGGGGAACCAACAACATAAAAATCTATCAGTGTATGACTAGTCATTTCTCGCCACCCCCGCTACCTCCCTACTTCCTTTCCCTCACCGCCACGCTCCAATCCAACCCCAGTGCCAACGACCAAGACTTTTACTTTGATCACAGTTTCCGTGATCAATTTTTTTTTCTTTTTTTGAATATTTGTTTTTGTTGTATTGCTCGCCGTATATTGTAGTGTTGGACTGATTTGTATCCTATGCATTTACGTCTGTAGGAAAACTCTGCACTGTAACATATCCTCCCAACAAATCACTTAATCTAAAGAACTTTTATTGTGACAAGTCAGGGTGACCGACAAGATCCTGATGTTCTTGTGTTGAATCTGCATGACGGATGTGCTGGGTGGCACTTGAAAGTGGAACTAAAAGTTTGCAGTTTCAGGAGCAAAAATAAATGCTTGTTACCCGATGTTCATTGTTTAAAACTGGGGGAGGAAATACCTTGTTAGACCAACTTTACTGTAGATCTCTAGTCTTGTGCAAGCAAAGTCTCAAGGTGACATTCAATAATCCTTTAATGCCTGCAACTGTGTAGGAAGGTTTAATAGTTTGCAAACAGTGGGCATGTTTCTTTGCATAAAACATCCAGGTAATTTATGCCAGATCAAGCTTTTTTATGATACTGTTAAAGGAATAGTCCACCCTTAAATACTTTAACACTGTCCAGACTGAAATATCTCAACAACTATTGGATACATTTCCGTGAAAAATTGGTACACACATTCATTTTGACAACTTTTGTGATCCCAAAAAGCTGTATAAAAGGAAGATGAAGCCAAGTTTGGCAGTTTGGTCGTTGCTGTTTTTGTTTTTTTGGAGCCAAAAGTGACTGTTTTTGGACGAAAGAGTGACGCTATCAGCTTTTCAGGGCTAGCTAGCTGGCAAGGTGCCACATTTAACAGCCAGCTAACTCTTAGAATGTATTTAAGTACAACTGAAAGCTGACAAAGACATTTATTAACTTTCATGAACTGAAAACACACTGTGAAATGGACAAAGTTCTAAGACGAAAACATGTGAATGAACATGGTGTGCCATGGACATGGTGATTTGTCAAGCACAAAGTAGCCACGTCCTGAAGCATACCGTCTATTTTACTCAAAATGGGACCATAATATAAAAAATGAACTTCATGCTGTATTGACATAGACTTGAAACTAGTGATTGAGACCATAAACTCATTCGGAAAATGTTTACTGAGGTTACAAATCTAGTGAGAATAAGAGCCAATTTCTCATAGACAATTAGACTTCTTTTTGCAACCAGTGGAGTCGCCCCCTGCTGGATATTAGAAAGAATGCAACAACTATTGGATGGATCATAATATCATTACCCTGACTTTCCATTTTAGCAGCAGCATCAGGGTCTTTTTGTCCAAAATTCAAGGTTATGACCTAATACTTGCAAAACTAACCACAGCCGCAGCTTTAACTTTGTGTTCAGTACAAAGTAGCTACTGTAAGCATGCTAACAGGCTAAACTATAATGGTGAACATGGTAAACATACCGTGATGCTAATCTTGAGAGGTTAGCCTGCTCCCGTTAGCATTTAGCTGTGAGCTCTTTGTTTATCAGTGAGACCACATCTGACTTTAGTAACATTTTGTCACCCAAGAATCAAAGAGAAAGGGGCTTCTTTTACATTTTGTTTTTATGATTTTGTACCGCTTTTTAACAGCCATATAGGGAGAAATACATTTTCTAAGACCAGCCAAACCAAAAACTGTAGAATGCAACAGTTTATTAAATATATCCTGGTGTATGCAATGCAATGGTAACATTGTCAGAGTATTTATGGGTGGATTTTCCCTTCAGCGTCCAGACTAGCCCTTGCTAGGCCTGACCCCAAGTGAAGCGGTAGCTGTCCTCCTGTAGCTTGAGCCTAGTGAACACAAAGTGGGACCACTGCATTTATCACAGAGCTGAACTGAGAGCATTTTGTCAGGCAAAGGGAGGCAGTTGTACTTACTGCTATGACCTGTGGGTAATGGTCTTTTCCAGCGGTAACATGGATGTGATTATTGGCCACAAATGTCACCAATTTTAGTGAAAAGCTTTGGTGACTTTACTAACCAAAATGCAGATTTTGTCATTCCAGATCTCAGCATGTGTTTCCATTATTGTACAAAATATCTGCAAGGGAGGATTTGGGCCATTGTATTTTTCTTTTTTCTTTTTTTAAGTGCTTTTTTGAATAGCAACTTGTGACTTTAGATGTATGTGACCAAGTGACTTTTATTTTCTCTCTCTCTCTCAGAATTTCAGTAGGCAATTGACTCATGTTAACAATTGTGTGGTAGTTTGTCAGTAGTTTGTCCATGCAATATTTGTAAACATCAAAAAGAGAAAAAAATCATACAACTGCGTGATGCTCTAGATGATCCTGGTTAGAGTGTTAAAATTTCTGTCGGCATCAAAATGTGGCTGTGTCGCACCTTTTCTCTTTGTTTTTTAACATCCACTTCCTATTTCCTTCTACTTTTAAGTCAACCCCCATCACTGTCACCAACCACGGCACAGCCCCTTTGACTTCATCACCAGGTGGATTATATGTTTGGCATTGCTTAGCGTTTTCCTCGGTAGCCAATCGGCACATAATATATCGACATATCAGTCACAAATGATGTCAAATTTGGATTTTCATGTACCAAGTACATATCAACTTAGTAAATGCTGCAAACGTATAAACCTACTAAAATATATATGTATTTTTGGTGAATACCTGATTATAACCAATTCATTGATGAAGTACGAAATGAAGAGGCAGATATCATGTGAAGGTATTCAGCATGTAATGCTAACAGTCAATTAAAATTCATTCAAACAAGAGTTTCATTTTCCCTTAAGGATAAGGCGTTTTTTTGTTTGTGTTTTCCATTTCATTAGGTTGTAAATATGTATTTTGAATATATATCACTGTGTTTGTTTTGAAGTTGATTAATTTATTTAATGCCTATATATTGTTGTTTTTACGTATCCTGGTTTTGTTTTACTAACTGGAAACAAATCAAGGGGATGAAAACTTGTTGCTTATCTAATGTTAAGCAGACCATGCATCAACACTTTTACAATTCATGTTATTCTCTTCATTTATGTTTTGCTGTTTCGGCTTTGGGTGATGATTTTACAAAGAAAAAACAACAAAAAAGTGATATTCATTTCATTGTATTTACTGATATGTAACATATTATGTTTTACTGTGTCGTATTTGATCAGACGTGTCGTGGTCACTGCTCGTAAAACGATTTTATTCAGAGAGTTTCCAAATCATGACAAAAGATAAAAGCAGTCACAAAGTCATAATTTGCTGCCGTTTTTGTTCGTATGAGACATGTTGTCACTTGCACATTGCACCAAGAGTAGGAAAATTAAATGGTAAGGCGTCTTAAAATGTTGGCCGAGGTGCATGTAGAGAGTTCAAGAAATGTGGACCCCTGATTTGTAGAGTGCAGTCTTTATTATCAGATCATTAGCAGTGTTTTCTCATTTACTCAAAAAAAAAAGAAAGATAACACATTGAATTTAAAAACCTTTTAAATGGTGCCCCAAAGAGCTCAATGTTAAATGGATAAATAAGCTATGAATAAAGTAAAAATGGTCACATGAATCAACTGTTAAATATTCAATTGAGTTGTGCTCAAACAACTGCGACCACATGTAGCCAGTTAGCTTGTGTTAGCAAGAGCAAAGCAATGCCAAAGTAATTCTGATTCAACCAACTAAAAACATAGACATAGAAACTGATGTTTTATTTAGCTAAAGAAAACTGAACATGCAACATACCTAGCCAGCTTACTAGCTGTAAGAGCAAAATGACAAAGTTTGTGGTTGTTTTTGCCAGGAAAGGGAGCTAGCTAATACTGCTTAAAAAAACTAGCTAGTAGCCAGCTAGGTTGGTAGTGCCATTATTAAGCTAAGTAAAGGTTTGTTACTTTGTGTGTTTTAGTGGTTGAGTTGTTTTTGATCAAGCTAATAATGACGTGTTGGTCACAAACTTGAAACTTTTGGTGAACGATCACAGTTTAAGAGCCATTCTTTTTTGTAATTAATGCACAAAAGAATAAACTTATTGATTCAAAGTTTCAAGTATGGTGACGCTCAATATCGATACACTCAAGTACACTCAATTTGGTGCAATGTTTACGCTAGAATCCAAATCTTAACATTATCCTGGTGATTAGACTTGGGCGGCATCGTTTTTTTATGCCATCATATCGTTCTGAGATGTTACGGTATATGAAGACAGTGGTGTAGAGGAGGGTATACAGGGTAAGCCCACGTCTTTTTCTGCCAGTTGGCAGTATACCCACCTATCAGCTAAAAAAACACTGAAATATATAGGAGAGTATACCAACTTCCTGCCCATTGTCGTAGTAGCTACCGTTACACCACTCTATGATGGTATTTGTGTAAACACAAACACACACATATGCTGTTGTTCTTCTGAGGTGGTCCATTAAACTAGCAAAAGAAAATGACCCAATAAAGAGCTTGGTCCATGATGGCTAACTCACCTTTGTCATCTGGATTAAACCCAAACAGGAAGAGTCATTTCAGTTTTTTAAGTCGTTGTAAGTTGTTTTTCTTAGCCAAGTTGCAAACAGACTGTCCCCTGGTGGCAACTGCTGTGCATTACACATTTTTGACACGATTGAAAATCATACCATTGGGATTTCTAAATACCTGGTATACCGTGATACCGCCCAAGCCTACTAGTGATGATTGATGCAGATAAACCTAGTTAACCCTCCCATCCCCATCCCATAAAAAAAAACAACTTTTGGTAAGAAATGCAGCCATCCTCCGGCTCCCGTCAACGACGCATAATTCCCATCACTTAGAGCTAACTGGCTATATTTGGTCGTGGACAATAAAATAACTTCCTTTTTTTTTTTAACAATTAACAGTTGAAATGATGAAGGCACTTGCAAATGACAAGGAAGTACAAAATGTAAACCATAGACCTACTTGCTCCTTAAAAAGTATTTATGTGACAAGGCTATGATTAAGAAATTTAACTGTTTAAGGCACAAAAACTAACTTAGATTTGGTTAAAGAAATTAACGGACCAATGGGATGTTGGAACAATGGCATGGCACCATTTGGTCTCAGTTGCTAACTGCGTTAATATGGAAATAAAAATGATCAATGAGCTTTAATACTGTTTTAAAAATGACTTTACAGGTGGTTTATTCATTTAATTTACACAATGTAGCCTCTTGATATCATTCTTTATTTTAAAATATATTGTTTGTCTATTTAATATTGAAGACTTGGCTCTAGACTAGGCTCCGTAGTTTTATTTGCCATTTTTAAAGTAAGGTGTCATCGAATGGTTAAAGACGTATCTACGTTAATGCGTATCAGTGCTGGGTAGAGTAGTGTGAGAGGTGTTGAATAGTTTGGCAGTGTTGTAGCTGTTTGAGGTGTGAGCAGAGATGAATATGTAGGTTCATACTTTTGTAAACATCTTCAGTATGCATACAAGATGCCACACCTCAGCATCTAGTGGGTGTAATTTTGAATGTGGCAGGTCTTGCACAAGAATGCTGTACAATGGTGAGATGTGATTATGATCAAAAGGTGTGTTAATGATAGGAATGCTGAATGTCTGGTGACAGTGGAAGTTGTGCAGCTTAAGATTTCCTTTTTGCACCTTTTAACCATCACAGGAAGTCACATTCCTGAATGTTGTGCACAAGCTTTTTTTTTAACTGCCGCTACTTATATTTCTGTAAAGCTGCACAGGAAAAAAAAGTTATTTTAACAAAATAAAGTTTACATTTCATGCACACAAAAAAACTACATCATCGGTAAGAGTGCCAACTTGATTCAGTTGCAAACCGCTGGGGTGGATGGACTTGAAATGATGCCATGCTTGACTTTTAGCAATGTGTCATGATGTTTGTCGTAAACAATCTTTATTTGGGATGGTCACATTCGTGTTTATTCCTGCTTGGTCAGAAGTGTTTTTCTGTTGTTGTATTTTTTTTTTTTTTTGCAGTAGTGTAGTAGAGGTGTTCAATTGATCTACAGATTTAACTGAAAAACATTCCTGTGTTGTGGTTTAAGTTTAACAATTTCATTCAGCACCGGAAAAGTTGTAGGTTAGAGGAGGGTTTTTTGTTGCAAAGGTGTAAGACAGGACTTGAAAAGTTTATTAATGTGTTCTTCAGATTATCTAAATACATATGAGGGTGATTTTGAAACGCTGACCTCCAAGTAGCAGAGATTTTCCCAAATTGCATCTGCAGGGTTTTGAATGGAAACTCTCATTTTCAGCTGCTAACTTTACTTTTCGACAGTTTGGTTCCATTAGCCTTGAAGGACGTCACTTTGATTTACGTAACGTTGCCGAGTATAACTCCCGAGTTTCCCTGTTTGTCACTGCCCTGAGAGTGAGTCAGTGGGACGTTTAAGGCTTTTTGTAATGTGCTTCGTTCTCAAATGGTGTAGCAAGTGACAGGTGTGGTTTTTGCTTTTTTCAGAGTCAATCCAGTCCATCATGTTAGTCAAGACTTTTTGCTCTTTAACAAGTGTGATCATTTAGATTCAGGACTGTTAGATAATGTGCACACAGTCACATTTGGTTTGATCCAGTTCTGTCCCAGTGACAAAGAAACTGATGTGCTTTCGGAGGATGTGACACTGTGCTTAACAATGCAGCGAAGAGCATCATTACATCCGTTTTTACATTTTTCGCACACAGCTCATCACGTAACCCACCCCCTGATGGATGCCATGGGCTCAATGCTGTTAGAAACTTCTGCTAAGGTTTTCCTCTCACGGGGGCAAAGAAGTACTTCAGGATTTATTTTGCAATGACTGCAACAAAATATGGTATGAGGTATTATTCAAACAAATATAAAGGTGTGGCTTTTTGTCATGATTTAAATGAGACTGAACTGAAATTATGCCATTTTGTCATTGTGCTAAAATGAATATAAATATTATATATTAAAATATATTTGCTAACCTACAATGTGTGATGCTTCTTTCTTTCAAAAATGGTTGAGAGTTTTTAACATCCAAAGAAAACATATTAAGACATTCTGCAATCAACACCGGCACTTTTTTAATGTACATGTATAAAATTATTGTTAAGTATTGTTAAGTTTCATGCATTTTGTGTATTGTTTTTGTTTTTGTTTTTGGAGGGGGGGCAATCCACCTATCCTTTTGTTTAATGCCTTTCACATTTTCATTTTCTGCAAATTTAATGGACAAGAAAGTAATCTGAATCTGAGGAAATAACTTTTTTTTGGTGTCCTGTAATCGAACAGAGTACCTTTACTTAAGAACTATACTGAGAGATTTGAGGTACTTGTATGGAGATTAATTTGGAAAATAAATATTAATTGCGTCCTTACAACACATACATCTACTCTGTTTATCCTTCTGAACTTGTCCCTTCAGTTGTAGCCATGCCTAGCCATGAGTGATGTAATTGTTCAAACCTGACAAACAGGTTTAAATCACTACGGGAACATAATTGTTGGTGAAGGAATGCATTGTCAAGTTTACTCAACAGGATAAAAGAAAACTAAACCAAAAGTGCTTCATAATAAAGCAGCAGAATGTTTCATTTTATTATAAGGTGTTGGTGAAAACTAGTAGACTCTGATGGCTTAAATTGACATTTTATGAATTAACTTGATCAAGGAATCATATTTAAATCATTTCTCAGAGAGAGAGAGAGGTGTTTAGACTAAACACTGATAACAGAGACACACACAGCCTTGGCTGGCCCTGTTTATACCAAGCTGGCAACAGCTTCAAACACACTGCAAAAAAGCTGGTGTCTAAAAAAAGATTGAAACACTAAATCTGAGGGAAATGATCGTGCTGCATGGACAGATAATCTCACTTGACAAGATTTCTTAAATTAAGATTGTTAAATCTAGAAATAAGCATGTTGAATGCTTAAAATAAGAAATTAACTCTTAAAGCAAGATAAATTATGTAACACTTCTAAATCTAAAGGTTTTTTTTTTTATCATGGTAAGAAACAAATAATTTGCAGTGCACTCTGCTCGAGCCAGTTCAGCGCTGCTTGCAGCTTTAATTTATCTTGTTTTAAGAGTTGATTTCTTATTTTAAGCGTACAATATGCTTATTTCTAGATTTAATAATCTTAATTTAAGAAATCTTGTCAAGTGAAATTATCTATCCATGCAGCAAGATCATTTGACTCAGATTTAGTGTTTTTATCTTGTTTTTAGACACCGCTTTTTCTGCAGTGCAAACATTGAGGTCTTCAGTTTAACTAGAGTAAAGGCTGATTTATAATATCCAATATAACGTAATTAATCCCAAAATCCTACCACATAAAGCACATCTCTTCTCTCTTTTCTTTTCTTTTTTTACAGTTTAGGTTGCAGTGAGAAGTAATGAGTTAATAATTCATCCTCTCCTGTCACCAGCTTTTTGCAAATCAAATTAATTTGCTGCACCCTTTACTGGAAATCCTTGGAAGCATTTCCATTAAAACGAAACAGACAAAGACAATAGCTACTTTGTTGGGCATTCACATTCTGTACATATCTGCCTGTTATAAAACCTACGCACCTAATGTGGGTGTGTATTAAACCACCTTTCAGGTTCAAGTACATAGTTACTGGTCACAACTGTTCAGTCCCTGACATCTCTCTGCTCAAGACACTTCTGCAATATTTGGGGGAAAGGTAAGACCATTTGAAATGCTATTTCATGTTTTCCCTTGGTACTAAAAAAGTTGGGATGTTGTCTAAAACGTAAATTTAACAGAAAGTGATAATTGGCTAATTTGTGACATATATTCAATTGAAGACCATTAAATACTTAGTTAGGCCAAAAAACTTTTTGTTTTTGACCTGATGTATTTTGGGTTGTGTTTCTGCCACAAACTAAACAAGCACTGTGCAGAAACTAGAATATGTTACCTTTCAAATGAAGCATCATGCATGCATTTTGGCCTTACGGTTCTTCTGTTAAAAGCTTTTGCTAAAAAAATTTCTGGGTCTAATCCTAGTTGATGTCCAAACTGATAAACTTTTGTTTTTTGTAAATATAAACTCTAAATTCTGAATATGATACATTATGGTTTTATTTATTTTTTCACAGCATCCTAGCTTCTTAAGGTTTTTCTGAATCTGAGTTGCTGCACCAAATTAATCTCTCTTTACACATCAGTTGATAATTACAGTGCTAGGGAGAAGTGAACTATACGTAGATAAACTGGTAGTTTAACTACAGTTTGTAGTAGCTTTCTGATAATACACCTAGACTAACATTTGCAAAATGATCAAGAAAATGATCAAGAAGTTCAATTACTTTTTTGTGCCATTTTTGTGTAGTTAACTAATGAAACTACAAACAATTTAGGCCATAAAAGACAATTAAATTGAAATTGCTTCTCCACTGTAATTGAACTTTGATCAGCTTTGATCATGTAGCCACCATCACACACTTGACCTTTGGGCTTTTGTACGTGAGAGTGTTGCTCAGTGCTCACACAGCGAACGTGTCATCATGGCCAAAACCAGTGTTGGAATGTAACTAAGTGCATTTACTCAAGCACTGTACTTAAGTACAATTTTGAGATCCTTTTATTTTACTTGAGTGTTTCCATTTTTGTAACTTTATACTTCTACTCGATTACATTTTGGGGCAAATATTGTACTGTTACTCATGAAAAGGCGATGAATTTAAAGTGATTCAAATTTGTATTTTATTTTATTAAACCTCAGAACAGTATGTTAAGAAGTTGAACTGAACCCTACCTTGAGAAAATTAAAACGCTGGTTTCATAAATGCATCAATAATTATAATAATAATTTTTGATTCTTTAAGTACATTTTGATGCTGATACTTTTGTAATTTTAATTCAGTAAGTTTTGAATGCAGGACTTTAACCTGTAGTGGAGTAATTTCACAGTGTGGTATTAGTACTTAACTTAAGTGAGGGATCTGATTACTTCTTCCACTACTGGCAAAACAAATGCTCAGAGAGTTATTTTGGAAGTTACCTAGCTCACTGAGTAATCCTGCTTAGCGCAATACCACCATCTGCTGGGCAACATTAAGACTGTATCAAGATTTTATCATTTTCCATAGTGTTCTCTTCCCTGTAAATATGTGTGTATGTATGTATGTATGTATGCATGTATGTATATGTATATATTATATATATATATATATATATATATATATATATATATATATATATATATATATATATATATTATGGTATGCCGTTCAGGAAATTAATCTTTGAATATATTGAATGAATTCCTGAATATATGGAATGAAACTTTGAATATATTGAATGAATTCTTGAATATATGGAATGAAACTTTGAATATATTGAATTAATTCTCGAATATATGGAATGAACCTTGAATATATATAATGAAACTTGACTGACGTCATCAAGGCACTGCCATCTTGTATTTTGCTGCCGCAATAAGTGAGCATGAGTCAGTCTGGGAACCTTGTGGCAGCAACACTGACCAATGAGGACATTATCAACTTATTGTCAAGTGCTTGTATGGGCCACAATCCTCCCGATAGTACCCGTGCCCAATACAGTTCTCCTGACGAAGAAGTTCGCTCCCTTTTTAATCTTTTTAATTAGTTCCTCACTAAGTTATTACATGAAAAGTTGATCGGAGAGACTCAGCAGGCTCTGTGTTCATGTTCTGGATTTAAATATACATATATACATATATATATATATATATATATATATATATATATAAATATATATATATATATATATAAATATATATATATATATATATATATATATATAAATATATATATATATATATATATATATATATATATATATATATATATATTGAGAACAGAATAAATCTGCCAAGCCTCAGGTTAGAATTAGTGATTAGGCATTTAGTTGGTTAGTGTAAGGAGTTACTGAATGTATTGTGCCAATGAGAGTCCTCACAAGTATTTAACGATAATCATGTCTGTGTCAGTCATTTACTGAAAATGCATCATATTTTATAAAGTGATTTGTTTCGTAAACTCATAATCTACAACTGTTCTGATTTACCATGTTTACTATTACCTGTCAGCCTAAATCTTCAGTCCAAGTAAAAAATTATCCGTTCATCTTTCCTTTTTTTATTCATTAAGGTACAGGAAACTGAAAGTCTGAGATGGCAAATAGACCAGCCCTGTCCACTGCTAAACGTGGGGAAATTAACATTGGAAGCAGATTCAGACTTAACTTTGGACTGTTGGATGTTCTGTATGCAAATCAGTTTGAAGGACAGCTTATAGATCCAGAAGTTGCTGATAAGACAGAGGAAAACTTTTACAGAGGGGCCCCACCGAAATGGTTAAACTTTCACATTAGTGAACAGGCAGAGTCAGATGGCACTCCTTTCATCAAACGAGACGGATATGACACACTTGTAGACCAAATTCACCAAAGGAGAAAACTCCCTGGAGTATCAACTGTGAAACTGTTCCACCAGCCAGGATGTGGGGGGACCACACTAGCGATGAAGGTGTTGTGGGACTTGAGGAAGACCTTCAGGAGCGCTGTTTTAACAGGCTCAACCCCAGACATCACAGATGTTGCAGAGGAGGTGGTTGACCTTTTCACAGCAGGCGATCGTGGCCACCAGAACACTGTGCTGCTGTTGGTGAATGATGAGAAGATTTTGGAAGATCTGCAAGACGTCATTATGACGACGATTGCGGAGCGGAACATAGTCACCCATATGCCCGTGGTGATTTTACTCAGCTGTGTTAGAAAAGATGCAGTTCTGCAGAGTGACCATGTATTCCTATCAACTGTACTTTCTGACGTAGAGAAGCAAAAATTTGTTGAAAAAAAGAAAGAGATTTGCAGAAGGTTCAGTGATGAATGCAGCCAATTTCATGGCTTCAACATAATGCAAGAAAAATTCTCAGAAGATTACGTCAGACAAGCATGCGAAGTACTCAATACAGTTCGGAGTGCAAACAAGCCAAAGAAGACTCAGCTGGCTGCCTTCCTATCCCTGCTGAATGCCTACGTACCAGGCTCATACCTCCTGGAGTCTCAGTGCATGGACTTCTTCAAACATGACGACTACATCCATGGTGACTTTTCACTGGAGGACAGAATGGAGCCCTTCAGCCATCTCATTGTCACCTTCCAACAAGATAAAAGATCAGAAAAAAAAGTCTGCATGGCTCACCCTATGATCGCACAGTGTTGCACTGAACTGATGGCCAGGGCAGGCGTAAAAAGAAGTGACACAGCAAGAAACTTCATCACCTGTTTGTGCAGAGATGAGCTCCCACCATTTTTGGTTGGTTTCGTCAAAGACATGCTAACTAAAAGGACACCAAAACGAAAGGAAAAAGAAGAGAACCCAGTCAATGGTACGGGGATGACAGAGGAGCCAGAAAAATTTTCGAGACTGATCTTAGATATTCAAAAGTTGGAGGGCAAAGTCCAGAGTGCATCAGTTTTAAAGGTGGCAACAAAAAAATTCAATAACAATCCATTTTTTCCACAAGCACTAGCTCGTTTCTTTTGCTTAGAGCTAAAATACTACCATCTGGCAGAAATGTGGGCAAAAAGAGCAAAGTCAAGAGATCCCCTGAACTCTTTCATTGCTGATACACTCGGCCAAGTCCATAAGAACCATCTGAAGAATTTGAAGAACAAAAAGCGTTGCACCAAACCCAGAGAGATTTTACAACTGGCCACAAAAGCCATCGAAGCTTTCAAAGACGAAGAACGACTTGCTGAAAATGAACACGGGACAGACATGAAAGGACATGGCAATACCAGATTCTCACATTTTTTCAACACCAGAGGGCTGTTTGGTTATCTGCAGGTTTGCATCCTTGTGTATGATCTACTTGTCAGTCAGAACGAAATTTGGAGAGGAGTTCTCACAAAGCAGGTGTCCTTTGGCTCCGTCCTGGAAGTACTTGGAGACAACAAACTCTTCAGATTTCACTATTTAATAAAGAAGCTCAGGGATGAGGCTGAGAGAAAATGTGCATTTTTTGATAAATATCTGACTTACTCAAAGCTTGACATGAAGAAAGATGATCCCTTGTACATTTCAGAAGACACCTCAAAATGCTACAGGATTTTTGTTGGACACTACCCATCAAAACATTTTCAAGAAAAAGGAGCTTATCTCATCCAGAAGCTGAAAGAAAACTTTGCCGACACCTCCGCTCGAGTACTCTCATGTCTTGACAGAGAATGCACTGAAACAGACCTCAAAGAAATAACGACATGGTGGGAAGAAATCTTTCTTCAGAAAGATTCAGTGACAGCTCTGGCCAACTACATCCTTGCTCATATCATGTTGAAAAATATGGGAGCAATATTTCCTTTGGATAACCAGCATTTAACTGCATTTAAGGAAAAAATGCCTCTAATTCCCGAAGATTCGCCAGAGCTGCAAATGTTAACTCTCCTCCTGTGCTGGCCTACAGACAGTGAAGACAAATGTGTTCTTGACTTCAATAAATTAATTTCACGTTTGCACTGCTCCTATGAACGCGCATATGAGACACACTTTCGAACAAGGTACCTCTGCCCTCTGTTTTTCATTGGAAAAGGTCAAGATCTGAACAGAATTGTTCACAGAAAGGTCCTTGAAGAAATGTTTCTGGAAGAAAATGAGGAAACAACACAACATCGGAACACCACCTGGAGCGAGGAGAAGATTTTCAAAAGTCATAAAGTTCAAGCACGCCTTCTCAGAGTTGAAGGGGTGGTGCGAAACTACAGAGTCTTTGCAACTATTGGTGGCGCAGTGATTGAGGTGGATGCAAATCTCCGAAACAAGCTCTGGAGACCACGCCAAGTTTCCTTTTATCTTGGCTTTACCATCAGAGGTGCTGTAGCCTTTGCCATCCAGACAAAACCTGCAGAAATGGGTAAGAAGGGTAAAATACTCTACCAACCTTACAGAACATTCAAATTTAGTTTAGTTTCTTGTCTGTCATTCACTTTTTCACCTCTGTCATTATAGTTTTTTGAGTATAAGAATGAATGAATTTACATTGTCATGTCTTGCCTGTAATTGACTGATTATCAAATCAGGCTTTTTGTCTTTATTCAATCATCCACCTCTAAAAATAGCTAATATGCTAATGCTAATACCATATGCTTCAACTCCTTGATCACCTCCATCCTGGCTTATTTTAGAAAGGCCACCACAAGAAAACAATATGTTTAATGTTCCATAATTATAGTTCCCCATAAGCCTCACTTTCACTGTGCAACTTTGTGTGAGACCAGGGAATGAATACTCTCTAGCTGCATTAACGCTGCTGCCCACTTATACACATTGATTATAACAGAATATAACAGGGCTAACTTTCATACTGAATCATTTTAAAACTGCCACCACAAGAGATCATGTTCTTTGTCTTTATCAAACTGACAGTAGATCATCGCTGGCAGTGTTAAGTACCATTTATTTAGCTTGTGTGCTAGCGAGCCTTCGTCAGGAGTTGAAGCATATGGCATTAGCTAGCTAGCATGCTAGCACATTAGCTAACTTTAGTTGAACACATTTCACATTTTGCAATATTGTTCATAGTATTTACCATTTGACTTGAACAGTGTTTTTGATCATTTTGAGAATCACTATGGTGTCTTAGATAACTATTAGTCACCCTATAAAGCAACAACATTTTCCTGATTTCACAGCGTAGCTAATGTTAGTCACTCTGGCTAGTGTAAGTTGGAAAGGAGTGAAAGCTTATGTAGCAGAAATAAAAAATTAACTGATGGAAAGCAAATAGGTACCAAGCTAAACTCTGTAGAGCTAAACACACACTCCTCATAAACTTGATGGTGCTTTTTCTTTTTTTTAATAGCCAGCTAGGCTACCTGACTGGCTAACCTCAGAATTGTATACACAGAAGTGACTATAAAAATAATCAGCTAACTGTTAAAAGTGAAGTAACTAACTTAAGGGTAAAAAGCACTGTAATGTGATGAATGGTGGCCAAGATTATACTACTGGTGGCCCTGAGAGCTCACATTACTGCAACTTAAGAAAACACATGCAAACACGCTGCCAAGACCACAACACAACACATTAAGAAATCATCTTTAGATCTTTGATCTTTAGATCAAATTGTGCAATTGTCACACCTAGATATGAAAGACTATCCGTTAAAAAAAACATTTTTTAAAAGTTTGTAGATTATCCAGAGTAGCTGAGGCTTTGTTGAATTTTTAAAAATGTATTTTTTATTGCTGTGTGCACAATTAATGAAATCCCATTCCATTGTCTCATGTCACAGTCCAAATCTCAGAGACGGAGAGCTCAGAACTCAACCCTGTCCGGTCGGATTGAACAGATACCACTGGTGGTAAGTTATATAGAACAACAATAATTAGGATTGAGAAATGATAAGCTGACTTCACATAGTGGCCACAAACATCATTATTACCTATGTTTAAACAGTTTCTCAATTTTATAATATAGCCACTAAAACTTCTCACACTAACTCTTTTTTCTGCCTTGCATTTATATTCCAGCTTCAGGTGAGCATTTCGTAGATCGCTATCGGACAGCTCTGATTAACGGAGTGAGAGATACTGGAACCATCCTGGAGAAGCTCAAGGACCAGAGGATGATCTCAAATGAGGACTATGAGGCTGTGAGAGCTTTAGAAACCACTCAGGACCAGATGAGCGGCATTCTACAGTGTTTGACTTCAGCTGGCACAAGAGGCAAAGATGCTCTCTATGACATCCTTAAAAGGATGAAGAGTATGAGGCCTCTCATTGTTGAGCTTGAGGAATCTGAATAAAGGAGCAACATGTAAAAGATAAGTGCTGCACCTCATATGAAAATAGTGACTTCATTAAGAAAAGTATGCTCCTAAAGCTTTATTAACTTGCATTGTATCTATTTTCGCCTTTTGTTTGGGGATTTATGAAACATGTGAAACTATAAAACATATTAAGACTAGCAAAGACAAAGCAACTTGTGAAGAAACATGTACTTTCAATGGAAAATCTTTTTATATATATTAACCTGGAAAATTGTTCGTTTCATTACTTTCTACCATGTAAGTGTAAAAAAATATGAATGTTTCACATTATGAAAAATGGGTCATGCAACCCCAATGAAATCATGAAACACATACTAAGGTGCATTTTTAATAGTTGTTTGTAAGAGTAGATTTATAATTTAAAAAAACAAAAACAGGAAGAGCACATGACTTTTTATGTTTGGTTGTAATGTGCTGGACTAAAGACTTGTGTTAGATGTTAGATTCGTATGATTAATGAAGAGATTGGTGGTTTGTTTGGTTTACTTTTTTTTTTAAACCAAAAACAACAAGGATAATTTAGTTAAATGGTAAAAAAAAAAAAAAAAAAGATTATATTTACTTTATTACTTGTGTTGGTTTTTTTACTTCAATTTTGCTTTTGTTGTATTAACTCTCAAATGTACGTCGCTTTGGATAAAAGCTTCTGAGAAATGACTAGAATTGTAGAACATGAGTATCTCAACACTTTTTATTCTTTTATTCTTGCTTTTTATTTCTATGTTACTGTCCCACATTTTATCTTGTATACTATATTCTATCTATATATTGTCAAGATGAAATATTAAGAATGAGGGTTTCCTCATGTTGTGACATTTTCTTAATGTGTATAGTCATGGAGGGGTTATTTCTACAATATTAACTCCAATTTAAGACAAATGTGTGTTTGTATATTGGTTGAGTGAGTATGAGCTCACCTCCATTAACACTGTTAGCTAACACCTAGTCGGCACAGCAATTTTACCCACCATTGGCAAGGTTAGCATTGCTGATAATGCCCTCCCAAGTTACAGTATGTTGTATGTTGCCAACGGGCAAGGCAGGCAACTTCTTGGGGTCCTAGGCCAGTTGGGGGCCCCCGAGGGCCGATAAACTTTTAAACTGAAGCAGTGGCAATGCTTAGTGCAAAGTTTGCAGTGACTGTAGAAGATCCCACCTGACTCCACTCACTCACGATGCAGTTGGCAAAAGTGATTCTATGTAAACGACTGACGCGAAATTGCCTCAAACTGCTTCCATCACATACATGTGATGATGGAACAGCAATGATTGTACAGAAAAATGTTTTGTTATTCGATTTTAAAGCCCTGTTTCTGCAATAGCTGCATCAATAAAATAATCTTAATATCTGAGACTGGAAATTTTGTTCAATCACTGTTATGTCAATATTGTAAACATAGGGGTTATAAATAAATGATATGGATACCTCGAAATGGGGCACCATAATGTTGTAAACATGGGTTACAAATAAATTATATGGGTGCCTCACACGGGGCAACAGAATGTAAGGAACATGGTCAATATAAATGATATGGATACTAAACAATGAGGCACTAAATGTTGTAAATGCGTCACATGGATTATCAGCTATCCCTCATATGGGGGAATCAAATATGTAAGGATTTATATGCCTCGAACCTGAGCAACACTTTTGTGGGTCTCACGGTTCAAAAGTGTGGTTAGATGGCTATCAGAATTATTAATTAATTATCAGAAATAATTATTGATTATAAAAAATTATATGTCTTGATTTACTCTATGTCACCTCAAGTTGGGGCACCACTCTGTTAAACAGAGAAAAGATAGGCAATTAACCTAATGCAGTCTCATAAAGTTACAAAGCTATCAATTTGGAACACTGATTAATAAGTAACTTAATAATTATAATCAAATTACTATATTCATATTTAATCCTGGTTGAAGGAATTTGGAATTATTTTCATAGAAGAAGTTGTCATATCACTCAAAGTATACAACATAAATGGACAGCATATTTATTCCTAAAAGGTATTTATTCTAAATAAACAAAGTACAGCAAACAAAACACACAATCTATAGAGTATAGAGATTTCCACAGTCTAATCTAAGCAGATTAATTACAGTGAAAGTGTTCAAGAGCTGCCTTGGTTAGATCAGAGCAGCACATTGCTCTGGAGAAAGAGTCTCTGGGATATCCAGGCCTGTGTCCCCCTTCTTGGAGGAGAAGGAGTAAGAGATGCAGTCCTCTCGGGGGGCTGGTGGAAAAGAGGATGAAGAAGTGGAAGTTTATATACAGGAGACCTCAGAAGTCTTCCTGACCAATGAGGTGATCACACATCAGTAGAGGTCATAAACACCAGGCATCATGGGGAGGAGAGTTTATGGCTGTTTCCTTGCCAGAGAGCCAAAAAGGACTCCAGACACCATTTTGAGAGGTCAATAAGAAATGCTGCTCAATTTCATTCATCTCTGTTAAAATCCACAAATGAACAAAAGTCCACATGATAAGATCCCAACACCCAATCATGCCTAATGTCGCTAATTTGAATCAAAACCTCAATTCATATCTATTGTATGTGCTATATTGAAATTAACATCTCCAAAAACACAAATAATTATTATTTTTAAATAACTGTTAATAAATGTAGGCAGTATGGGGTTAATGGCAAGAATGAAAGCCAAACAAAATGTATTTGTTATTAAATTTTTAAAGCTTTTGTTGTTCTGGCTTTTATTGTTCTTCTATATTTTTGAATTGTTTCTAAAATTTTTAATTTTAAATGTTGTATATATTCATATTTTGAACACTTTTTTCTACAATTTTTTTGTTGGTGTGAGATTATTTATAATATAATGGCGATGAATGCTGGTTCGAGGGCCCCCCTGTGAGTTTTTACTTAGGGCCTCAACAGACTCTAGAAAAGCCACTGGAGATAACCCCCATTAAACTGTTAGCTCTGTGGGGAGGCAAACTGAGTTGTAAACTAAGTTGTAAATCTCATGTACAGTCATAGAGTAATTTGTTTGATTTGTTTGTTTGTTTGTTTGTTTGGAAAACATGGTTATATACATTGTTCTGTGTTGATCTAAATGTAGTTTCTTTTTAGATATTACATCAGTGCTGAAATGGCAAGTATGTTTTCACTATCACTATTCTGTATAAATTGTCAAATGTTGGTGTTTTCTGTTGTTATTTCATGTGGATTTCTTGCTTTATTTCTTACATTTAGAGCAGAATGAGTTATAATCTGTACTGTATACACTGTATTTTGTTATTTATAGTTATCATGAACAATATCAACTAACCAATGTATCTGTGTAAAGGTGAATGCTCTGCTCCAAGTCTGTCGAAGAAGAAGGGGGAGGTGGTAACTCCCACTCAAATCATCACGTCAGGCAAAACTAAAAGGTAAACATGAAACTAAAAGCAAACAGAGCTTATCAGCCAGCCTTGAGTTCGGTCATTAAAAGTATATTGCATTGGTCATATATTATTATTATCATGTTAAAATGTTGTTGCATGTATAATGACCTAGTCCCTCATGTGTTCTCCACAGAGACCCCAGCAGGAGTTCACAGGTATCTATTGATCAGTCTGCCTTGATTCAAAAAGGCAGTTTTCATTAACAACATTATCAAATTGCAGCTTAAAACACACGCACATACATTTTCTTTTTCTTTCCTGCACACGAGTAAAAGGAGGCAGTGCAGAGACACAATTCTCATTACTATTTCCCATTGTTACCATATGCAAAAATGATTTAAATGTTTCATGAAGAGTACATTATGTATTGTGTTTTGAAACAGGAGCCTGTTTGGATTGAACTTGAACCTGTAGTCAACACAGTTGGTGAGATCCAAACCTACAGGTAAATAGTTATCAACCCTTTTTCTTTGTTCTTAGTTTAATTTAGGACCACTTTTTGGTAAAATGACACCAAGGCTCAGCCTCAATGAGCCCACTTTCTTGATATTAATGTTGCAATAACATTCTGTAAAGAATTTTAACTGACTGTAACACATTTGTTAAAGAATAAAAGCAAAAGTTATTATTAAACTCACTCCTTAGCCTCCAGTCTGGCGCAGGTCGATTTGAATGCAGCGTGTCTTCGTTGCGCTGGGTTTGTAAGGAAAAGGTCAGCCTCCAATACCAGTTCTGCTCATGGGAGGAACACAGGCACAGGCCTTCATGCAAAGATTACATACCAGCAGGACCACTAATGGACATCACAGTCACAGCTGGGAAGTTAGAGGAGGTGCAACTGCCACATTGGATTGGTAAGTGGACAAACATGTATAATGACAACTGTTTTGATTGAATAAATGGAATAGTTTTCTACTCACTACCACACTGTAAGTTTGTTTTATTTCTTTGATATTTTTTTGGCAGATCACAACCCCAAAATGCCACACAGCTTTGCAGTTCTACATGTGAAATCCTGTGGAGATTCTGTGGAACGAGTGTCTGAAGTGACATCGTCCCACGTCAAGTTGCTGCAGCCCACTTTCTCACCAATTGGTGTCATGATCCAGCAGTTTTTTGGCTTCCCTGTGAACGTTTTCTATGACGTGTTGATGTACAAGAAAATCCAAACTGCCCTCAAACTGCATGTTTACCTGGTGCCACCTGATCCTGCTCTGCAAAAGGTTTCTCTTTCATATGTCACAGCAATAAATTAAAACATATACACACAGTAGTGTTAAAAAATAATAGCAATCTAATGTGACTAACCAGATTAATCCAGGTTTTTAGTATATTTTTTATTGCTACATGGCAAACAAGGTACCAGTAGGTGCAGTAGATTCTCAGAAAACCAACAAGACCCAGCATTGGTGATACGCATGCTCTTAAGGCTGTGCAATTGGGCAATTAGTTGAAAGGGGTGTGTTCAGAAATATAGCAGTGTCTGCCGTTGACTTTACAAACTCAAAACTATTTTGTACAAACTTTTTTGTTTCTAGGACTGTGAATCACTAAACTAATATTTAGTTGTATGACCACAGTTTTTTATAACTGCTTCACATCTGTGTGGCATGGAGTCAACCAACCTGTGGCACCTTTCAGCTGTTATTCCACTCCAAGATTCTTTAACAGCATTCCACAATTCATTTACATTTCTAAGAACAAATCCTACGAACACTCAGGAGTACTCTTAAGCACATTTCAGTGCTGACATGTTGGCATGGTTGTGTTGTCTTCTTTTGTTAAGTTAAATAAAATACATTACAGCGAAATTTCCGTCATATTTATGTATTTATTTATTCATTTCTTTTTTTTTTTTCATTTTTCATTTTAATTAAATTAAATGTGTCAAAGCTTTAACATGAATCAAGTAAATTGGACATCATGCTGTCCGTTAGTGATACCACCCTATTTATAGGTGGCATTTCTCCACGACCTACAAAACAATGGCATATATATTACTGCTGCAGGAGGGCTCTGTCCGTTCTGGTTCTGTTGCAAGTTGGCTCTGCGGGACTTCATGCCGGACTTAACCCCTCAGTCCACAACCTCTGGACACAAACTCGCCACGGGCCCCTGCCTAGTGCCTACACACGCAAAGTGTGCGCGCAAAGGCGCTCTTCCCATTACGTACATAACAACACCGGCCAACACACAACCACACAACATAACTGTCATTTTAGGTCTGTTTTGTTTGGCACCTGTCACGTACAGGACGATATACACATAGACGGATTATCATGACCACGAGCCCCTGTCTACACAAGCATTATGTGCGCGTGCAACGGCGCTCTTTCCATTACGCACATAACACCGGCACACACAACCACACATTACTGTCAGTTTAGGTCTGTTTTGTTTGGCACCTGCCATGTAGAGGACGATACATATATTATGGGAGAGACAGAATGCTCAAATAGCCAGCCCTTGTAGTATTAATTAAAATATAGAAAACTATCAACCAGCGCACCCAGAGTGTCCCATTAATACTCTCTCTCTCCCTCGCGCTGGCCGGCGCACACAGACGCACTTACACACACAAATACAGGCACATGCCATGGGGGTGTCATGTTGTAATGGTAATAAAAAAATGCGCTAATGTGTTCAGACCGACCGTCCGACCGAACACAGCACTCGGATGCCGACTCAGATACCGGCTACAGTCCTAGAAACTACTCACTTAAACCACCGGCTTTTTACTGGCCTTCTTCGAGGAAAAGTCCTTGATAAAGTAATCACAGTCCAACTCTCTGACCAGTTTGGCCTCTACGGCCAGTTACATATTGTGGTTTCAAGGTATTATTCCAGAAAATAAATTGTTTGTGTTGTTGCAACCTGCACTAAGGTTGCTAATTTTATTTATTTATTTATTTATTTATTTTCCCTGTGCTCCAAGGGATTTACGCTTTGCTTTAGGCATTCTGTTGCTGTTTCCTCTGTGTGGCGTCTACACACGGCCCTGCAGTCCTTTTTATGGGTCCTTTTATGGGCATTAATGGGTGGTTACCTATGCTAATCCTATGTTAATTAGACTCACCTGGCACGCGCGCTCAACTTACGAGGAGATGGCATTCATCAATTTAAGAACACGGCTGCGAACAATTCAGCGGCTTAAGAACACGTTGATGAATCTGGCGTAGGGTCTTCTTAGAAATCTTCTTAAGAAGGACTTAAGAAAGAATCTAAGAAGATTCTTAAGAAGATATTGGTGAATGAGGCCCAATGTCTTGAACGACCCATTTTCACTTGTTCAACAAGTGCTGGTTTCATCCTTAAATAGAGGCCACCTGATTCACACCTGTTTTTTCACAAAATTGATGACCTCACTGATTGAATGCCACACTGCTATTTTTTTCTAACACACCCCTTTCACCTAATTGCCCAATTGCACAGCCTTAATAGCTGCATATCACGAATGCTGGGTCTTGTTGGTTTTCTGAGAATCTACTGCACCTACTGGTACCTTGTTTGCCATGTAGCAGTAATAAATATACTAAAAACCTGGATTAATCTAGTTAGTCACATTGGACTGCTATTATTTTGAACACTACTGTATATGAAAAGGGAAAACAGCATAGTTTCAATGACGTTTTCTCCATTACATGAAAAAAAGCACAAAAAACATTGTGACTACAAAAATGTTTGTTTATTTTGAGTTTGATCCTTTTTTTCACAGGCAGTGGAAAAAGAGCAAAACTCTGTTGGATCAATTAAACTGCTAAAACCAGGCCCAGACAAGTCCATGGTATTAGGAGATAACTTATCGCTGAAAACAGACAAGGCGGGTGCACACATTCAACCCAGGGTATGTACGACTCAACAGCTAGAGTCACTATATTATCACTTTTTCAAGTATGTTTGGAAAACTTAGTGAATAAGTGAATAATACTCTTAATTTAAAATAATATGTCTTCCACCCCATTTATTCTGTTCTCCACAGACACGAGAGCTCCGATACGATAGCAGAAATTTATTTGAGGTGTTCCTCAGAAATGCAGACGGTGACTTCACCCTCAAGCTTAAAAGTGAGCAAAACACTATCTGGAGCTGTTCTATTTTCAAAGGTAAGAGGTTTTCAAAGGATTTTATACTTATTGATTTCGTGTAGTGGTTAGCACTCTCGCCTCACAGCAAGAGGGTGGCCGGTTCAACTCCAGCCTACAGCTCTTCTGTGTGGAGTTTGCATGTTCTCCCCATGTCAGTGTGGGTTCTCACCGGGTACTCTGGCTTCCACCCACAGTCCAAAAACATGCACTTAGGTTTAATTGGTGACTCTAAATTGCCCGTAGGAGTGAATGAGAACATGAATGATTGTCTATCTCCATGTGTCAGCCCTGTGTGACATACTGCCCCTCTGCCTGCTGATTGGCTGTCCTATTTCCTTGTTGGCAGTGGTGGGCAGGTCGTCAGCCTAAATGGCCTCACCTGTGTGCTGGGTATTTAAGAGCAGTCTTATCCAGCACTCAGTCTCTTTGCTGCTTCCAAGCTGGTAACCTGGGTCTCATGTTCCCACCTGCCATGTGGGACTGAGTTTGATTTTCCCTCTGGCATACAACACTCACATACAGCACACTTCATTCACACCCATACACTGCATACATGACTGATTGACATTTATTCACACACATCCATTTTGGTTTGTTTTGACTTAATTTCAATTTCAATAATTTCATTGATCAGTTACTTAATTTACATTTATCTGATTTATTAATAAATTATTTGGCTTTGTATGTTACGTGTGGACTCCCTTCTTTTTTGCCACTAACCTGACCAGTTCGTGACAAAATGGGGGCTCGTCCAAACCATTGTTTGATTTGGTACATTTGACTTCAATCAGGATTCTAGGTAATGTTGTAAGGGTACATTAGTACAATTCAGTATGGTTTGTCTCAGTATTAACTTTTGACACCGATATTTGCTTGGGTTCTTGTTAGGAATTGTGTTTTGGTCTTAGTTATATTGAGTTTTTTGGTTTCAAAGTGTCCATTGGCTTATTAGTAGCACCTGTTGAAGCCAATTAGTTAGCTGCCAGTGTTGGGAGGTCCACATGTAATTTTTTTTAGTTTGAATTTTGGGGGATTTTGTCGGAGTTTGGAAGTAGCAATTGAACATTTGTCTTTAAGTTTTGTTAACTTAAATTTGTGAGGTTTGGTTGCAGTAAATAAAAGTGTTGGAACTTTGTGTTGGGTTGGGACAGGCAAGTACCATTATAAGGGACCAGTAGTCCCCTGTTAGGCTAAGGAGACTGGTTTCCAATAGGGGAGCTGGTCTTGGGGAATTTAGTGTGGCTGCAAACGTGGGCAGAGCAGTCGTCTCGGGAGCACATCCATGGTGCAAGGAAAGGTTGCTGGTAACAGTTGCTTTTTCTTCCCAGTGGGCTTAAGTGCATAAATACCCACCATATGTAGTAGCACGAAGACTAGGGAGGAGTGTAGGTAGTTATGGGGTTGCTAAATGTCTGTTAGTTAGTCAGGGCTGGGGAGGTTCCAATTTTGGTTTGGCTGTCCCAGACTTTTCAGTGGTTCCAGCACTCAACGGTTGGTTTGATGGTTGGTTGGTTTGATGGATAGATGGTTGGTATGATGGTTGGTTGGATTGATGGTTGGTTTTTCTGGTTTGATGGTTGGTTGGTATATTGGATAGATGGTTGGTTGGTTGGTTTTGTTGGTTTGATGGTTGGTTGGTACGTTGGATAGATGGTTGGTTGGTTTGATGGTTGGTTGGTACGTTGGTTTGATGGTTGGTTGGTACGTTGGATAGATGGCTGGTTGGGTTACGTTGGATAGATGGCTGGTTGGGTTACGTTGGATAGATGGCTGGTTGGGTTACGTTGGATAGATGGCTGGTTGGGTTACGTTTGATAGATGGCTGGTTGGGTTACGTTGGATAGATGGCTGGTTGGGTTACGTTGGTTTGATGATATATCTGGACAGACAGGTGTAGTTCAGCGTTTGAAAATGTCAAGGCACTTCTTTGTGCGGAGCCTGTGCTGGCTGCTCCCCGGTTCGATGCAGGTTTTTCCCTGCAGGTGGATGCCTCTAACGTAGGAGCAGGAGCTGTTCTTTTGCAGACAGGAGACCATGGGGTTGAAAGACCTGTGGCTTTCTTCTCAAAGAAATTCAATAGATATCAGCTTAACTACTCTGTGATAGAGAAGGAGGCGCTTGCTTTAATATGGGCATTACAGCATTTTGAAGTGTATTTGGGATCTGGTCTAACACCACTTGTTGTTTACACAGATCACAACCCACTGACTTTCCTGCGATCACTTCAGAATCCAAATCAGAGGCTGATGCGGTGGGCGTTGTTTTTACAGCCATACAATTTGGATATTCGACACATCAAGGGATCAGAGAACGTTATGGCTGATGCCCTTTCTCTGTCACCTTAGTGGTTTGTGTGCTCACTGATTGTCTAGTTTGCTGTTTTAAAATTATGCCTTCTCACTGCTCTCAATTTGCTCCTAGGGTCCAGGTTGTGGAGAGGTGGAGGAGTTGATGGATAATGTGGTGGGACCCCATTCTTTAGGAGGGGGGTGTGACGTCCTGCCCCTCTGCCTGCTGATTGGCTGTCCTATTTCCTTGTTGGCAGTGGTGGGCAGGTCGTCAGCCTAAATGGCCTCACCTGTGTGCTGGGTATTTAAGAGCAGTCTTATCCAGCACTCAGTCTCTTTGCTGCTTCCAAGCTGGTGACCTGGGTCTCATGTTCCCACCTGCCATGTGGGACTGAGTTTGATTTTCCCTCTGGCATACAACACTCACATACAGCACACTTGATTCACACCCATACACTGCATACATGACTGATTGACATTTATTCACACACATCCATTTTGGTTTGTTTTGACTTAATTTCAATTTCAATAATTTCATTGATCAGTTACTTAATTTACATTTATCTGATTTATTAATAAATTATTTGGCTTTGTATGTTACGTGTGGACTCCCTTCTTTTTTGCCACTAACCTGACCAGTTCGTGACACCTGTGATAGTCTGCCGACCTGTCCAGGCTGTACCCGCCTCTCACCCAATGTGAGCTGGGACCGAGTGCTGATAAGCATTTAAGTAAAATAATGAATTAATCTATCTACTAATCAGCGCTATGCACTGTATTTTATTTCAGAAGACTACCAAACTCAAAGCACTGGTCATAAACAAGGTAAGAAAAGACAAAAGGAGAACTTAAAAGTGATAAATGATAACATGAATTCACCTAGCGGCCTTGAATCACCATTGTAACTCTATGTATTTATCCATTCAGAATTTTAACATACTTTTATCGTTCACTGTTTTTTGCTTTGCTTTTTTCTTCCTGCAGGTCAGCATTTCGTGGCTCAACATCGGAGAGCTCTGATTAACAGAGTGAGTGTAACAGCCCCCATCCTGGACGAGCTCGTGGAGAGGGAGTTGATCTCAAAGGAGACCTACAATGATGTCAAAGCCTTAGCAACCACACAAGACCAGATGAGGAAAATTCTGGCGGTTTTGAACACCGCAATAGCAAAAGACGGCCTCTATAAAATCCTGAAAGGGATGACGGGTACAGAGCACCTTATCAGTGAGCTTGAGGCATCTGGATAAAGAAGCCAAAAGTAGTAAAAAGTGCTGCAGCTTTGGACACTATAGTGCCCCTTTACGACCAAAGCAGTTTCAGGGCCGGTTCGGAGCCGGTGCTAGTGCTGGTTCACAACTGTTTGCTTCTCCACAGGCTCTAGAGCCACGTCATTACGTCACTGTTAGCGTCTGCGTATGTCTCCACCCTCTCAGCAAGTACAATAACAGTCAACGGTCTCTACAACACATCTGTGCTGCTCTTCTTCATCCCTCAGACGCCAAATACATTCTGATTAACACTGAACATAAGATGTTAATGTTGGACTTGTTGTAAGCTAACACTAGCCCGCTAACGTTAGCACACTATGGATCGCCGGCTACGGTTAGCACCCGAGCAACCGTCCGCTAACGTTAGCACGCTAGCTCACACGTATCAATCACATTTCAGTTAAACAAATCAATAATAAATGATATATGTTTTTGTTGGTCTCTCACATAGACTGTATATAAATAATGGACGTAGTCACCGTGACGTCACCCATTGGGTGCCCGGTGGGGATTGACGCCGGGCAGAGGACAAAGCAAAACCGTGGCGGAGCTGGTCCGTGGCCGTTCCACGCCCGGTGGAAATCCTCAGTAACAGTGAAAGACGCCAAGCTCTACGTCTCAAACTAGACTTTTCTCCTCTGTAGTTCCCCCAAACTCAGTAAGTGAGGCATAAGACTAAGTCTCAGTTGCTTTGTATAAAAGCGTCTGCTAAATTACATTGTTATATTGTAACAAAATTTATTTTTATAATTTCGTTTTTTTTCAATACTTTCTTTCATGTAAATATTCATGTTTTACATCCAACAAGATGTGTCAAACAAACCCAATGCAATTGTAAAGAGAAGAGCACCTTTGGTGCATTTTGCAGGATGCAGATTCTGTTGTATAAATGTTTTAAACATATGTGGCAGTTCTAAAGCTTGAAAAAGCAAATATGTCATTAAACAATGTAAGTATGTGAGGAAGAACACTGTAATGTGCTGGACTAAAGACTTTGAAAATGTGAGATATTTTATGATTAATGACGAGATTGAATCTTTGTTTGTTTTAGTCTATTTTGTGTGTTTTTTCAACAGATTTCATTCAGAGTTTTACATTAAATGGGTGAATTATTTTTATCATGTGCCATTGCCAATTGTGACATTTTCACCATTTTTACTCGACAATTGTCAATGAAAGATTTGTTTTTACATTATTAAACTAATTGTTATTAAAGACAAATCTGTGATATTGTAATGGTTCACACATTCACACTAAAATCAAGATTGTGTGGTTCATACCAAAGCCCATTTCCGCCAGTTATACAAAATAAAAATGAAAACTTGTCTTTTTTTTGTTTTGTTTTTGCCCACATGAAATTGAAATTGTGAGATAAAAAAATTGAAATTATGAGATTAAAAAGTCATAATTATGAGATAAAAAGTCGTCATAGAAAAAGTCATAAAGAATATATATATATATATATATATATATATATATATTGAAAAAAATAAAAGTAATATTCCACAAAAAATAATCCTATAGTATGCCATGATAATTATATTTAAAACCATATAATTTATGTATAATGTATAAATACTGTTTTAAAAAGTAGAGTTCTATAAACAAACAAAATTTTCATTGTATGGTTTGTAATGTAAAATGAATCATGGTATCATAAAAATATAAATTATACCATAAAAATTTAATTTTACATTTTACACAATATATTCAGAAAATGTCATAGTATAGCCCCCCGCTGGCCCTGTAGGTGCAGTTCCTGCAGCGGCCACATGGCGGCAGCAGAGCATCATGTATAGGCAAACATGAGCCACTCCCTGACAGTAAAACCTACACTGTAAATGAAGTTATTCACATAAACTACTTTATATATACTTTATAAATTTAAATAATATAACATTATTTTTTATTTCATTTTTGGATAACTTATGACATTTAACAATTACTTACGTAATTTTTGGACATTTTGCTGTGAACTATATCTGCAGACTATTACACATGTAAAAAAATTTAGCATTGAGAGCCATTAAAAAAATAACTTTTTTGTCAGTTTTTTTTTAAATACTATAGCATGATTTTTATTTTTATTTTGGACATTCCATAATATGACGTTTTTCTGTCATATCTGGACAGATCATGCTCTAATATGTATCAACAGACTTTTGCTTAATGCCTTTCACATTTTCATTTTCTGCAAATTTAATGGACAAGAAAGTAATCTGAATCTGAGGAAATACATTTTTGGTGTCTTGTAATCGAACAGAGTACCTTTACTTAAGAACTATACTGAGAGATTTGAGGTACTTTTATGCAGATTAATTTGGAAAATCAATATTAATTGCGTCCTTACAACACATACATTTACTCTCTTTATCCCTCTGAACTTGTCCCTTCAGTTGTATCCATGCCTAGCCATGAGTGATGTAATTGCTCAAACCTGACAAACAGGTTTAAATCACTACGGGAACATAATTGTTGGTGAAGGAATGCATTGTCAAGTTTACTCAACAGGATAAAAGAAAACTAAACTAAAAGTGCTTCATAATAAAGCAGCAGAATGTTTCATTTTATTATAAGGTGTTGGTGAAAACTAGTAGACTCTGATGGCTTAAATTGACATTTTATGAATTAACTTGATCAAGGAATCATATTTAAATCATTTCTCAGAGAGAGAGAGAGGTGTTTAGACTAAACACTGATAACAGAGACACCCACAGCCTTGGCTGGCCCTGTTTATACCAAGCTGGCAACAGCTTCAAACACACTGCAAAAAAGGCGTGTCTAAAAAAAAAGATAAAAACACTAAATCTGAGGGAAATTATCTTGCTGCATGGACAGATAATTCACTTGACAAGATTTCTTAAATTAAGATTGTTAAATCTAGAAATAAGCATGTTGAACAATTAAAATAAGAAATTAACTCTTAAAACAAGATAAATCTAAAGTTTTTTTTTATCTTGGTAAGAAACAAATAATTTGCAGTGCACTCTGCTCGAGCCAGTTCATCACTGCTTGCAGCTTTAATTTAAGAGTTAATTTCTTATTTTAAGCGTACAACATGTTTATTTCTAGATTAAACAATCTTCATTGAAGAAATCTTGTCAAGTGAATTATCTATCCATGCAGCAAGATAATTTGACTCAGATTTAGTGTTTTTATCTTGTTTTTAGACACCGCTTTTTCTGCAGTGCAAACATTGAGATCTTCAGTTTAACTAGAGTAAAGGCTGATTCATAATATCCAATATAATTAATCCCAAAATCCTACCACATAAAGCACATCTCTTCTCTCTTTTCTTTTCTTTTTTTACAGTTTAGGTTGCAGTGAGACGTAATGAGTTAATAATTCATCCTCTCCTGTCACCAGCTTTTTGCAAATCAAATTAATTTGCTGCACCCTTTACTGGAAATCCTTGGAAGCATTTCCATTAAAACGAAACAGACAAAGACAATAGTTATTTTGTTGGGCATTCACATTCTGTACTTATCTGCCTGTTATGAAACCTACGCACCTAATGTGGGTGTGTATTAAACCACCTTTCAGGTTCAAGTACATAGTTACTGGTCACAACTGTTCAGTCCCTGACATCTCTCTGCTCAACACTTCAGACACTTCTGAAACATTTGGGGGAAAGGTAAGACCATTTGAAATGCTATTTCATGTTTAAGTTTTACCCTGATTCTAAAAAAGTTGGGATGTTGTCCAAAACGTAAATTAAACAGAATATGATAATTGGCAAATTTGTGACATATATTCATTTGAAGACTACCTCTTAAATACTTAGTTAAGCCAAAAAACTTTTTGTTTTTGACCTGATGTAGTTTCGGTTGTGTATTTGCCACAAACTAAACAAGCACTGTGCAGAAATTAGAAGATGTTACCTTTCAAATGAAGCATCATGCATGCATTTTGGCCTTACGGTTCTTCTGTTAAAAGCTTTTGCTCAATGTTTTTCTAATCCTAGCTGATGTTCAAACTGATAAACTTTTGTTTTTTGTAAATTTAAACTAAATTCTGAATATGATACTTTATGGTTTTATTTATGTTTACACAGCATCCTAGCTTCTTAAGGTTTTTCTGAATCTGAGTGGCTGCACCAAATTAATCTCTCTTTACACATCAGTTGATAATTACAGTGCTAGGGAGAAGTGAACTATATGTAGATAAACTGGTAGTTTAACTACAGTTTGTAGTAGCTTTCTGATAATACACCTAGACTAACATTTGCAAAATGATCAAGAAAATGATCAAGAAGTTCAATTACTTTTTTGTGCCATTTTTGTGTAGTGAACTAACGAAACTACAAACAATTTGGGCCATAAAAGACAATAAAATTGAAATTGCTTCTCCACTGTAATTGAACTTTGATCAGCTTTGATCATGTAGCCACCATCACACACTTGACCTTTGGGCTTTTGTACATGCGAGTGTTGCTCAGTGCTCACACAGCGAATGTGTCATCATGGCCAAAACCAGTGGTGGAATGTAACTAAGTGCATTTACTCAAGTACTGTACTTAAGTACAATTTTGAGATCCTTGTATTTTACTTGATTGTTTCCATTTTTATAACTTTATACTTCTACTCCATTACATTTTGAGGCAAATATTGTACTTTTACTCATGAAAAGGCGATGAATTTAAAGTGATTCAAATTTGTATTTTATTTTATTAAACCTCATATCAGTATGTTAAGGAGTTAAAATGAACACTACCTTGAGAAAATTAAAATGCTGGTTTCATAAATGCATCAATAATGATAATCTAATAATATGTTTGGAATATAAAAAACAATCTGAGTGGGTCCATTCTGCATGAAGAGTACTTTTATTTTTGATACTTTATGTACATTTTGATGCTGATACTTTTGTACTTTTGATTCAGTAAGTTGTGAATGCAGGCCTTTTACTTCAGTAAGGGATCTGGATACTTCTTCCACTACTGGCAAAGTAAATGCTCAGTTTGTGGCGTGCTGTTTTGGAAGTTACCTACTGTGCTGATCCCTGTTCAGTGATCCATCTAGTTGCTTACACCTAGTGGACAATTCTGGTAGTGTTGAGTTTCTTAAGTTTCGTTTTCCTTAAGTTTCACTTTCAAGCCTTGTGTTTTTCAATTAAACAAAGAGCAGCCTGGAGTTAAGCCTTGGAGTTGATTTGTCCGTAAGTATATATGCAAAATATTGCATCATTTTCTGGTCATATGTTAAACTTTTACACATGTGGTTAGAAGTCTCTACTGGGCTAATAATTGTGTAATTTATATGTCAAAATGGACCTGCAATGTGAGCCTGAAGAAAGTTGGAATTCATGGACATTTAAAAATGGATTGTTTAGTTTATCACAATAAGTAAATCAGCATTTTATAGCTGTAAATGGTTACATGTTTACATTGTGTTTATTTATAGTATGCAGCAGTCACGTGCACATGATTATAGATGGGCAGGGGCTCAAAGTCAGAAAAGGGCAGCATGTGTGCGCCCCCCCAAATTTTTTCGGTCCTTTACACAATATGGAAATTAATGTAAAATTTAAAAAGTACTGATAGAAAGCTAACTACTTGTATCCTGTGTAGGGGAAAGTGCTATGCAATTGCCATTTATTTTGTGTCAACAAATTATTGTCAACATGAGTTCATTCACATTATCATAGGCTTCTATCATAGGCTTTTCTGTATCCTTTCTTTTTTTGGCATTGTGCTGCAGGCATAATCACCATGAATCAAGTTTAAATACAGATGGTAATATTTCAAACACAGATAACCTACAGTTTATATCCCCGGAATGCTGAAATTACTATGTTATTATTATTATTAGCTATTATTATAATTAATATTTTGTTAGTCCACACAGTAGTAGCAAAGTCACAATAAACGTTATATCTAGACCAGAATAGCAGGTTTCAGAACTGTGGCATGATAAACAGCCCACACTATAGGGGTAGTAAGAACCACAAAACCAAAAACAGACCAGACCTTCCTCTACAGAAGAAAGTAGGACAACAACTCGGTGCAGACCTGTTGATCTGCCTATTTTGTGATGTTAAATCCTCAGACCTGTAGTGAGGGAAATATGATCCGCCGTAAACACGGTGCGTTTTATTTTTAAAATGTATTTGAAAAAAAAAAAAAGAAAATGTATTGTGTACACGATTTCCCGCACCGTGCTCCGACGTCCGTTAAAAATAGAGCCGTGATACAGCAGAGCTGCAGCCGATGGAAGCTGACACATTGACTAAAATAGGGCGTTTTTCTGAAATATGACCCATATTTAAGCGAATAGGCCTAAGTGAACGGCAACTAGTTAGACCATAACTAGTCATAACTGTCTCTCTCTCTCTCTCTCTCTCTCTCTCTCTCTCTCTCTCTCACAATCACACACACTCTCTCTCTCTGTCTGTCTGTGTCTCTCTCTTTCTCAATTCAATTCAATTCAATTAGCTTTATTGGCATGACGTAACAATGTATATATTGCCAAAGCAAGCATCAGAAAAAAGATAACAAGATAAGGAAAGCAATATTTACAATAAATTATTATAATTCTATCATTCATTTTAAAAGAAAAGAAAAACTAATAACAATAAAAGAAAGCAATATTTACAATCATTGAACAATATTTACAATCAATATATAATTTATACAATCTAACTGTCCCAGCAAAAAAAGAAGAAAAAATAAAAACAAAACAACCAACAGCTGTGTGTCACTCGCTGTCCCTCAGTGTGTGACAGGCAGAAACATAGACTGCTGCTAATCTACAGCTCTGTGACTCTTCCCGGAGGAGGAGCGGCAGTTTTTCCTCATCTGACCATTTGAAAAAACCTTTTTTGACGGATTCAAATTTTTGGAAATATGTTTCTCTAATTAGTTCATATTTTTTACATTTGGTGAGGAAGTGTAGCTCTGTCTCAGGCTGACTGAGGCTGCAGTGGCAGCACAGCCTCTGCTCTGCAGGGAGCAGCTCCTCCTGGTCCTCCCTGTTTCCACAGCCAGTCTGTGTTCACTCAGTCTGGACTTCATCTGGATCCATCACCGTGCTCAAATAATTTGCTGTGGTGTACTGTCGGTTCAGATCCAAGCAGCATTGCATTTTGCTCTGTGTTTTGGTTTGTGTTTGCCAATAGGTGATGTCGTCTTGTTGTAGCTGTTTTGTAATTTGGTTGGGTCTGATTGGTGGAGCCAGTCTGTCTCTCAGGAGACTGGTGGTGTGCTGGTCTGCATGCTGGTTGTTACGGTCAGCCATGGGTGAGCTTTGAGTAGTGCCGTGGACCTGGCTGTCTGCTGTTCTGGTGCATGTGGTGATGGGAGAGCTCAGAGTGCTTCCTGTGCTCTTTTTAGAAGCTGCTACTTTCTTCAGAATGGCAAAGTTTAAATTTAAAGGAACCCAAGGCAGCTTCATTGCCTTGCACCATGACTGTACCATTCTGATAGAAGTTGATGGTCAGTGTCCTTCTCTCTTGGCACTTATCTTCATCCTCAAAGATCTGGATTTGTCTCCCCTTGCAGATTCCTCTCTTGATGTGGAAGCTGTAGTGTTTTGATATGGCTGTATGCCATGCGGTGATATGCTCAGTGTAGAACAGCAGGTTGGTTATAACACCTGTGTTATTATGGCGGTCAGCATATACAGTCTCTAGATATTCCCTTAGGATCTTATGTTTGAACTGTATTCTTCCATTTTCTGATTTGTGACCTGCTCCATCAAAATGAGTCACATTGACCCCGAAACACATTTTGAGATTTTGATATATCCGTAAAGAGGAGACTCTTAGCTTCATGTCAATACCAACATTATGTTTCTACGCCAAATATTCCATGAGATATGCTCATCCAAAGTTCGACTGTTATCAAAAGTTAGTTTTGAGAAAAAGGGCTTTAAAGAAAATGATACAGATTCCGCCATGTTTCACAGGGATTAAAACACATTTATTAAGACTAGAGTCCAGATGAACACAATATTTTTGGGTCAAAGGTGATACCCCACATCTGTATGTGTAGTCTACTCATACTGTCACACATACACGTGCACGAGCACATACACAACACAGTACAGGCCTAGAAACCCATGTAGATAAGTATCCAAATCATATGGAATACAATAATGATAAAATATGAACAAATATACTGTACATATGATGTTATACAGAATATATGATGGGTATTTAAAAATAATAATACTTTAAAAATATTAATATAAAGAATATTTATAAAATATTAAATATTGAGCCGCATGCACACATGTACTTACAGTTACTTACAAGTGCATATCCATACAATTAAAAATATATATACACACAATGGCCCTTTTAATATAATAATCCAGAATATATTTTATATTATTTCATATTTATTTATTATTATTTCATAATTAAACTGTCACATGCATCAAGGAAGCAGGCAGTCCTCTGGTGTTGCTGCTTCTCACACTACATCCTCTCAGAGTCGTATGGAGCTTCACAAGATGAACCAAATGTTTTCATCTACAAAATAAGATAGCATTAATAAAAAATGCAGTCATCATCACAAACCTTTTGGGCTGGCTAAATCATATTGAATCATTGTTGAATGAGGCCTGATCATTTCTGTATTATTGCTTCAATATGATCATTCACTGATAGACAGACTGCAGCACAGGATTTAATACAGCCCCATATTCAAAAACATAACATATTCACCATACAGTTTATGATTCACCATATCAGATCTTTTAAACAATAATTTTACTATACATTAACCATACTTTAGGCTGTTTATTTTGTTATAGCCTAAAGATCTTCTCACCTTTGTGTCTCACAGCAAACCTGTCTCCTACACATTATGTTTGTATATTACTGTTAAATAATTAGCCTCAGTTGTGTGGTGATAAGGTAATCACTGCCTGGATTATGTTCAGAAACAACAATTTTTTGAGTGAATGAAACACTGATTTTCCTCATTATGTTAATAAATGTAATATATAGGAGACAGTAGACACCTGACACACCCACACTTGGGCTAACGTTACACACAGTGTAGTGTAGTTATCAAGCATGATTAGCTGCTTTCTTAGCCTGCTCTAGTGATTTTATTAGCCCTTACTAACAGAGAAAAAGAGGATCGTGTAGCTAAAGTATAACCACTTACCATCACTCATCTCTTTAACTAGGTCGCGTCTTCTCACGTCTCCTCCGGTGAACAGCAGCTAGCAGGCGCCGTTGTTGTGAAGTTTGCGGCTCCACTTGTACTCCCGAGCTATCGCAGTCTCTTTAACATTGTCCTCGTTTAGATAACTACAGTCAGAGACATTGTATGCTATCACCGGCTCATCCATGAGCGCAATATCTTCCTCCTCATCTTCCTCCAACTCACTCTCTCCGGCATTATCTTGGCTAACGTTAGCCGGACCGTCCGCGTCCTAGTCGGAGGTCCGGCTGTCTCTCTCTCTCTCTCCTCACCTACCGGTGCGGTGAAATAGTCCATAATTAACTCTGTCCAGTTATCAACACATGTAGCACCTCTATCTCTGATTAAATTGAAAAAGTTTTGCAATATTCTCCTCACATTAATCCATCTAGTTAAGCCAGCGATCTTCACCACTATCTGAACCACGTCATCCAGCCTGTCTGTAAACAGCTGTGTGCCGCAAAAAACTTTCTGACAATGTTACGTTTACCTCAAAACAGCCCAAAATCACTTTTTTCATGTTTAAACGTGTTTTTACAAGAACGGGCGGTTGCGACTTCCGACTCATTTCGATGGAGCGCGTCACATTTGATCTCCTCAGGGTACTAAAAAAAACTGTATGAGCAGTGTGTCCCTTACTACTGCTGTAGCTGCTGCTGTAGCTTCAGTGGCCATGTTGCTATAGCAACCAAGCAGCTGCCAAGGTAGTAGAGATTCTACTGGAGCTAGCTAGCAAAAACGATTTTTTAAAACAAAAACAAACATAAGAAAAACTCAAAAATGCCTATAAAAAATATAATTTCTTAGCTGGCAAGTAGTAAACAAGTAAACTTCTCTGCCTTTCTTGTTGTTTAGTGATATTTCCCCCCCTTGTGGGAAGCTGAGGCTCACAGAGCAGTTGGCAGTTGACAGTTGGTAGTTGGTTAGGTAGCTGCTAGGTAGCTACGCTTGTCAATTGGAAGGAATAAAATAAAAATAGTACTCTCATCAGATTCTCTCTCTCTCTCTCTGTCTCTCTCTCTCTCTGTCTGTGTCTCTCTGTCTGTTTGTGTCTCTCTCTTTCTCTCTCTCTCTCTCACTCTGTCTCTCTCTCTATGTCTCTCTATCTCTCTTTGTCTCTCTCTCACTCTGTCTCTCTCTCTATGTCTCTCTCTCTCTGTCTCTCTCTTTGTCTCTCTCTCTCTCTGTCTCTATGTCTCTCTCTCTGTCTCTCTCTCTATGTCTCTGTCTCTCTCTCTTTGTCTCTCTCTCACTCTGTCTCTCTCTCTCTGTCTCTCTCTTTGTCTCTCTCTCTCTGTCTCTCTGTCTCTCTCACTCTGTCTCTCTCTCTGTCTCTCTCTCTATGTCTCTCTCTTTGTCTCTCTCTTTGTCTCTCTCTGTCTCTCTCTCTCTTTCTCTCTCTCTCTCTCTGGCGGAGAGTGCGTGATGCAACAGAGAAGCAGCAGGTTCAACACACACAACAACCCTATCACAAGAAAATGGGTACGGTAAAATACCGTGGAATTTTTGCAGCGCCGTTTTTTTACATCCCTATTTATTCATGTTATTTTTTTTTTTTTTTAACACTCAGAGGGCACTTTTTAATACTAGGCATAAAGGTGTGTATATATAAATGTATATATTTATTTGTATAGTATGCTTCAGTTTTAAAGAAGCAACCATCAGTAAAGCCACACCTTCTCAAGCACATGGTTTTATTGGAGTTTTTGTTCGCTATCTGTTTAGCCTTGCTTGGGTACATGCGTGAGGACAGAAAACCTGGCTAACTGAGTGCAATACCACCATCTGCTGGGTAACATCAAGTTTAACAGGAGTTTAGCTTTTTTCCATAGAGTATGTAAATATATGTATTTTTGTATGAAATGTGCTATACTAATAAATCTCCCTAACCTTAGTTAGAAATAGTGATTAGGCATTTAGTTGGTTAGTGTAAGGAGTTACTGAATGCACTGTGCCAATGAGAGTCCTCACAAGTATTTAAAGATAATCATGTCTGTGTCAGTCATTTACTGAAAATGCATCATATTTTATAAAGTGATTTGTTTTGTATGTAAACTCATAATCTACAAATGTTCTGATTTACCATATTGACCATTACCAGTCCAAGATAAACTTATCTTTCTTTTTTTTATTCATTAAGGTACAGGAAACTGGAAGTCTGAGATGGCAAATAGACCAGCCCGGTCCACTGCTAAACGTGGGGAAATTAACATTGGAAGCGGATTCAGACTTTCCTTTGCACTGTTGGATGTTCTCTATGCAAATCAGTTTGAAGGACAGCTTATAGATCCAGAAGTTGCTCATCAGACAGAGCAAAACTTTTACAGAGGGGCCCCACCGAAATGGTTAAACTTTCACATTAGTGAACAGGCAGAGCCAGGTGGCACTCCTTTCATCAAACGAGACGGATACAAAAAACTTGTAGAACAAATTCAGCAAAGGAGAAAACTCCCTGGAGTATCAACTGTGAAACTGTTCCACCAGCCAGGATGTGGGGGGACCACACTAGCGATGAAGGTGTTGTGGGACTTGAGGAAGACCTTCAGGAGCGCTGTTTTAACAGGCTCAACCCCAGACATCACAGATGTTGCAGAGGAGGTGGTTGACCTTTTCACAGCAGGCGATCGAGGCGATCAGAACACAGTGCTGCTGTTGGTGAATAATGAAAAGATTTCGGAAGATCTGCAAGACGTCATTATGATGAAGATTGCGGAGCGGAACATAGTCACCCATAAGCCCGTGGTGATTTTTCTCAGTTGTGTTAGAAAAAATGCAGTTCTGCAGAGTGACCATGTATTCCTACCAGACGTACTTTCTGATACAGAGAAGCAAAAATTTGATGAGAAAAAGAAAGAGATTTACAGAAGGTACAGTGATAAATGCAGCCAATTCCATGGCTTCAACATAATGCAAACTAATTTCTCAGAAGATTATGTCGAACAAGCATGCGAAGTACTCAGTGGAGGTCAGAGTGCAAACAAGCCAAAGAAGACTCAGCTGGCTGCCTTCCTATCCCTGCTGAATGCCTACGTACCAGGCTCATACCTCCTGGAGTCTCAGTGCCTGGACTTCTTCAAAAGTGGCGACTACATCCATGGTGACTCTTCACTCGAGGACAGAATGAAGCCCTTTAGCCATCTCATTGTCACCTTCCAACAAGATAAAAGATCAGAAAAAAAAGTCTGCATGGCTCACCCTATGATCGCACAGTGTTGCACTGAACTGATGGCCAGGGCAGGCGTAAAAAGAAGTGACACAGCAAGAGACTTCATCACCTGTTTGTGCAGAGATGAGCTCCCACCATTTTTGGTTGGCTTCATCAAAGACATGCTAACTCGAAGAAAACGAGTAATAAAAGAAGAAAACCCAGTCAATAGTGCGGAGATGACAGAAGACCTGGAAAGATTTTCAAGACTAATTTTAGATATTCAAAAGTTGGAGGGCAAAGTCCAGAGTGCATCAGTTTTAGAGATGGCAACAAAAAAATTCAAGAAAAATCCATTTTTTCCACAAGCACTCGCTCGTTTCTATTACATAGAACTAAAAGACTACTGTCTGGCAGAAATGTGGGCAAATACAGCAAAGTCAAGGGATCCCCTGAACTCTTTCATTGCTGATACACTCGGCCAAGTCCATAAGAACCATCTGAAAAAAATAGAGCGTTCCACCAAACCAAGAGAGATTTTACAACTGGCCACAAAAGCCATCGAAGCTTTCAAAGACGAAGAGCGACTTGCTGAAAAGGAACGTGGGACAGACATGAAAGGACATGTCAATACCAAAATCTCACATTATTTTAACACCAGAGGGCTGTTGGGTTATCTGGAGGTTTGCATCATTGTGTATGATCTACTTGTCAGTCAGAACGAAATTTGGAGAGGAGTTCTCACAAAGCAAGTGTCCTTGGTCTCTGTTCTGGAAGTACTTGGAGACAACAAACTCTTAAGATTTAACCATCTAATAAAGATGCTCAGGGTTGAGGTTGAGAGAAAATGTGCATTTTATGATAAATATCTGACTTTTTCAAAGCCTGACATGACAAAAGATGATCCCTCGTACATTACAGAAGGCACCACAAAGTGCTACAGCTTGTTTGTTGTACACAGCCCATCAAAAAAAGTTCAAGAAAAAGGAGCTGATCTCATCCAGAACCTGAAACAAAAATTTGCGGACACCTTCGCTCGAGTACTCTCATGTCTTGACAGAGAATGCACTGAATCAGACCTTCAGAAAATAACAACATGGTGGGAGGAAATCTTTCTGCAGAAAGATTCAGTGACAGCGCTGGCCAACTACATCCTTGCTCAAATCATGTTAAAAAACATAGGAGCAATATTTCCTTTGGAAAACCAGCATTTAACTGCATTTAAAGAAAAGGAGATTCCAGAAGATTCGCCAGAGCTGCAAATGTTAACTCTCCTCCTGTGCTGGCCTACAGACAGTGAAGACAAATGTATTCTTGACTTCAGTAAATTAATTTCACGTTTGCACTGCTCCTATGAACACGCATATAAGATACACTTTCGATCAAGGTACCTCTGCCCTCTGTTTTTCATTGGAAAAGGTCAAGATCTGAACAGAATTGTTCACAGAAAGGTCATTGAAGAAATGTTTCTGGAAGAAAATGAGGAAACAACACAACATCAGAACACCACCTGGAGCGAGGAGAAGATTTTCAAAAGTCAAACAGTTCAAGCACACCTTTTAAGAGTTGAAGGGGTGGTGCGAAACTACAGAGTCTTTGCAACTTTTGGTGGCACAGTGATTGAGGTGGATGCAAATCTCAGAAACAAGCTCTGGAGACCACGCCAAGTTTCCTTTTATCTTGGCTTTACCATCAGAGGTGCTGTGGCCTTTGACATCCAGACAAAACCTGCAGAAATGGGTAAGAAGGGTAAAATACTGTAACTTCAAAATAATTATATAACTACCTTACACTGTTCAATTTAATTTAGTTTCAAGTCTGCAGTTCACTTTTTTCGCCTCTATGATTGTCGTTTTTTGGGTAAAAAAAACAGAATAGTTGTTTATATTTTAATTTGAACATAGGGTTGTCCCTGACTAAGAATTTACATAGTCCTGTCTTGCCTATAATTGACTGATTATCAATTCAGGGCTTCATTTCCCCTATTTATTTATTTATTTATAAATTCTTTTTTTTTTGCTCATTCATCCCCCTCTAATAGGCGCTAATTTGCTAGTATGCTAGCTAGCTAATGCCGTATGCTTCAACTCCTTTTTCACTTTCACCACTGTTCATTTTAGCAAGTTACGTGATATTTTATGTTCTATTACTATGGTTCCCTAGCCTGGGTATACCCAGACTGCCTTGCGCGCTCGATTTCATTTCGAACTGCCAAGGTGTCTGGAAACCAGAGAGCTTTCTTAGCCCTGTTTTAGGGATCCAATCACAGAACGGGGAGGGACGGCAAGACGATGACGTGTACTACCCGGCAGACGGAAGCTTGTAGTTTTCTTACGGATCCAACATGGCTGCAGCAGACGCGAAACTCTCTTTGGCTGTAGATGGTGTTTTAAATAGTTTAGAGCGAAATTTGAAAGGCGAAAGGTCTCTCCGCGGCTCCGCTGTCCCCCGGCTTGTAGCGAGATCATCGGCGTTACTGTACCAGGGCTAATAGCGGTAGCGCTACGTTACCGTTATGGCGTTAGCGGTAGCTATTAGCCCCGCTATTGTAACGCCGGTGATCTCACTACAAGCCGGGGGACAGCGGAGCCGCCGAGAGACGCACAGCAGCTTGTTTATTGCCAGTGGATGTGTGTGGCTGAATGACATGAGGGGGAATAAAGCGTGAAAATAAATAATCTTGCAGAAAGCGAGAACTGGAGAAGCAAAGCAGCAGCAACACTCTCTCACAGACACACACACAACAAACATCCATTTCTGTAGCTCTACTACGTCATCTGGTATAACTGATACGATTGGCTAAGAGCTACCTACAGACGCTTATGATAGACATCCTAAGCGCCCAATAAACGGCTCCGGAGGATCGTAAACCACGCCTCCTCTACGGAGAAATTAACGGCTGGTTCCCAGACCAGATCTCATTTGAGATTAGTCTGGTGTTAGCAAGGCTAATGGTTCCCTATAAGCATCACTTTCACTGTAACTTGTGTGAGACTGAGAAATTATCCTGGAAAATTAAGTCTCAGTACCGTACTATCTACATTAACGCAAGCTCATTCTGTCTGCCTATCAACTCCTTGATCACAATAAAATCGAATAGGGCTAACTTTCATACTGACTCATTTTTTAAACTGACAGTGAATCATCGTTGGCTGCCAGTGTTAAATAATGTTACTTTGGCATTTTTGCATGCTAGCAAGTGTTAGAGTTTGTTATTTTGCAGAACAGATGAGAGGAGAGTAAAATCCTTCTGACTATTTATTTAAGACAGTAATGAAAGAGTGAGCATGTACATGGACCTTCTCTGTTCAGAAATCACAGGCTGCTAAGCAGTTAGCTGTAACCAACTCCCAGAAAAGAATGCCTAACTTACTTTTACACAGAGTTTTATAATATGAATGTGCGACTATCTGATTCGTCAAAAACTGTTGGGGCAGCACCATGGTTTAGACTCTGTCCGCCCATTTCGTTAGCACACAGGCTAGTCATAGCCTCTTGGTGCTTCAGCCTCTGGTCACCGCCCTGTGGAAGAAAAAAGCCAACAGCACACTTTTGTTTCTTGTCTAGTGTTCGTCAGTGCCTATCTCCACCTGGGCCTGTGGCCTTGAATTGGAGCACAAAGAGTGCTTCAGTTTTTTATCTGCTTGCCCTCAAATAATGTGGCGATGTGCAAAGCGTTATCAGTATGTCCTTTCTGTTGATACTCCTTATTTCTGTGTGCTGTGTCTGGCATATAAAATGTGTGTTCCATGCCCCGCCAGACACACCTCTAAGCAGCGTTTTACTAAAGGTCATAATGCAGACCATTGCTAATTTTATTACTCTAACACAAGCCTTCGTCAGGAGTTGAAGCATATGGCATTATCAAGCTAGCATGCTAGCACATTAGCTAACATTAGTTGAGCAGTGTTCTACTTCAAGTTAATTTCTTCACTTTTTACATTTCACTATATTGTTCATATTTTTACCATTCATCTTAATAATTTTAATAATAACCTCGGTGTCTTAGATAACCATGAGCGACGTTAGCTAGTCACTCTGTAAAGCACCTACATTTTCCTGAGTTCAGAGCTTAGGTCAGTCACTCTGGCTGGATCAGCTGGAAAGGAGTGAAATCTTACGTGGCAGAAGAAAAAAACTGATGAAAAGCAAAGAGGGACCAAGCTAAACTCTGAAGAGTTAACACTTAACAAATTAACAAATTCAACTTGATGGTGCTTTTTCTTTGTTTTTGTGGCCAGCTAGGCTAGCTGACTGGCTAACCTCAGAATTTTATACACAGAGGTGACTATAAAAATAATCAGCTAACTGTTAAAAGTGAAGTAACTAACTTAAGGATAAAAAGCATTGTAATATGATGACTGGACGCCAAGATAACATTACTGTATAGTGGAGTTACACACAATATTACTACCATGAAGATTCAACTGTGAGATTGGTGGTCGAATCAGGACTAAAGACCTTTAGATTGAATTGTGCCCTTAGTGTCACCCCTGGGAAAGAAAGAGCATCTATAAAAAAAAAAAAATTAAAAATAAGGGGGAAAAAAAGTTTTTAAAGTCCATAGATTTTCCAGAGTAACTGAGGCATTGTTGAACTTTTTAAAATGTGTTTTTTGTATTGCTGTGTGCACAACTAATGTATTCCCATTCCATTGTATCATATCACAGTCCAAATCTCAGAGACGGAGAGCTCAGAACTCAGTCCTGTTCTGTCAGCTTTGACAGATACCACTGGAGGTAAGTAATTTACAACAATAGTTAAATGATAAGATGACTTCACGTAGTGGCCACAAACATCATTATTATCTTAGTTTCTGAATTTTAAAATATGGCCATTTAAACTTCTCGCATTGACTGTTTTTTTTCTGCTTTGCATTTGTTTTCAAGCTTGTGTTAACCAGAGACCTTATATCAGACATCTCACCACCAACACATTCAAAATCCTCATTAAGTTTGAGAGGAGAGACCCCAGGGCCCTAAAATGATAACTTACTTCCAGGTTTAAGAACTCATTCTTGTGGCGCCCAACAGTCACTCCTAGAAAATAGAAATAACATCTGTAGAAAAAGTCTATAGATTATCCAGAGTAGTTGAAGCATTGTTGAAGTTTTAAAAATGTTGTTTTATTTGCTGTGTTAGTAATGAAATCCCATTCCATGTTGTTGCGTCACAGTCCAAATCTCAGAGACGGAGAGCTCAGAACTCAGTCCTCCCCAGTCGGCATTGACAGATACCACTGGGGGTAAGTAATATACAACAATAATAATTAGGATTGAGAAATGATAAGATGACTTCACACAGTGGCCACAAGCATCAATATTACCTTTGTTTGTTTAAACAGTTTCTCAGTTTTATGATATGGCCACTAAAACTTCTCGCTTTGCATTTGTCTATTGCTTCAGGTGAGCATTTCGTAGATCGCTATCGGACAGCTCTGATTAACGGAGTGAGAGATACTGGAACCATCCTGGAGAAGCTCAAGGATCAGAGGATGATTTCAAATGAGGACTATGAGGCTGTGAGAGCTTTAGAAACCACTCAGGACCAGATGAGCGGCATTCTACAGTGTTTGACTTCAGCTGGCACAAGAGGCAAAGATGCTCTCTATGACCTCCTTAAAAGGATGAAGAGTATGAGGCCTCTCATTGTTGAGCTTGAGGAATCTGAATAAAGGAGCAACATGTAAAAGATAAGTGCTGCACCTCATATGAAAATAGTGACTTCATTAAGAAAAGTATGCTCCTAAAGCTTTGTTAACTTGCATCTATTTTTGCCTTTTGTTTGGGGTTTTATGAAACATGTGAAACTATAAAACATATTAAGACTAGCAAAGACAAAGCAACTTGTGAAGAAACATGTACTTTCAATGGAAAACCTTTTTTTATATATTAACCAGGAAAATTGTTCCTTTCATTACTTTCTACAATGTAAGTGTAAAAAAATATGAATGTTTCACATTATGCAAAATGGGTCATGCAACCCCAATGAAATCATGAAACACATGCTAAGGTGCATTTTTAATAGTTGTGTGTAAGAGTAGATTTATAATTAAAAAAAACAAAACAGGAAGAGCACATGACTTTTGATGTTTCATTGTAATGTGCTTGACTAAAGACTTGTGTTAGATTTTAGATTTGTATGATTAATGAAGAGATTGATGGTTTGTTTGGTTTACTTTTTTTAACCAAAAACAACAAGGATAATTCAGTTAAATGGTAAAAAAAAAAAAAAAAAAAAAAAGATTATATTTACTTTATTACTTGTGTTGTTTTTTTACTTCAATTTTGCTTTTGTTGTATTAACTCTCAAATGTACGTCGCTTTGGATAAAAGCTTCTGAGAAATGACTAGAATTGTAGAACATGAGTATCTCAACACTTTTTATTCTTTTATTCTTGCTTTTTGTTTCTACGTTACTGTCCCACATTTTATCTTGTATATATTGTCAAGATGAAATATTAAGAAGAGTAAGAATGAGGGTTTCCTCATGTTGTGACATTTTTTTAATGTGTATAGTCATGGAGGGGTTATTTCTACAATATTAACTCCAATTAAGACAAAAGTGTTTTTGTGTATTGGTTGAGAATGAGCTCACCTCCATTAACACTGTTAGATCTGTCAGCACAGCAATTACACCCATTTTTGCCAAGGTTAGCATCACTGATAATGCCCTCCCAAGTTACAGTGTGTCGTATCAGCAAGGCAGGCAACTGTTTGGGGACCCAGGCCAGTTTGGGGCAACCAAGGGCCGACAAACTTTTAAAGTAAAGCAGTGGCAATGCTCAGTTCAAAGTTTGCAGTGACTGTAGAAGTGACTCCACTCACTCAAGATGCAAGCAGTGTGCGTGATTGTAAACGACGATTGACATGAAATCGCCTCAAACAGCTTCCATCACATACATGTGATGATGGAACAGCAATGATTGTACAGAAACATATGTTGTTATTTAATTTTGAAGTCCTGTTTCTGCAATAGCAGCATCAATAAAATAATCTTCATACCTGAGACTGGAAAATTTGTTCAATCACTGGTATGCCAATATTGTAAACATAGGGGTTACAAATAACTGATATAGATACTTTCGCTATGGGGCACCAAAATGTTATAAACATGGGCTACAAATAAATGATATGGACACCTCACACGGGGCACCAAAATGCTGTGAACATGGGGTACAAATAAATTTACAATTTACAAATTTTAATTTTAATGTATATTTAAAAATTACATTGGTGCCTCACACGGGGCAACAGAATGTAAGGAACATGGTCAATATAAATGATATGGAAACTTAACAACGAGGCACTAAATGTTGTAAATGCATCACATGGAGCATTTACGTTATAAATGACATAACATAAATGCTATCCCTCATATGGGGGAATCAAATATGTAAGGGTTTAGATGCCTCGAACCTGAGCAACAATTGTGTGGGACTCACGGTTCAAAAGTGTGGCTAGATCAGAATTATTAATTAATTATCAGAAATAATTATTGATTATAAAAAATGATATGTCTTGATTTACTCTATGTCACCTCAAGTTGGGGCACCACTCTGTAAAACAGATAAAAGATAGGCAATTAACCTAATGCAGTCTCATAAAGTTACAAAGCTATCAATTTGGAACACTGATTAATAAGTAACTTAATAATTATAATCAAATTACTATATTCATATTTAATCCTGGTTGAAGGAATTTGGAATTATTTTCATAGAAGAAGTTGTCATATCACTCAAAGTATACAACATAAATGGACAGAATATTTATTCCTAAAAGGTATTTATTCTAAATAAACAAAGTACAGCAAACAAAACACACAATCTATAGAGTATAGAGATTTACACAATCTAATCTAAGCAGATTATTTACAGTGAAAGTGTTCGAGAGCTGTCTTGGTTAGATCAGAGCAGCACATTGCTCTGGAGAAAGAGTCTCTGGGATATCCAGGCCTGTGTCCCCCTTCTTGGAGGAGAAGGAGTAAGAGATGCAGTCCTCTCAGGGGGCTGGTGGAAAAGAGGATGAAGAAGTGGAAGTTTATATACAGGAGACCTCAGAAGTCTTCCTGACCAATGAGGTGATCACACATCAGTAGAGGTCATAAACACCAGGCATCATGGGGAGGAGAGTTTATGGCTGTTTCCTTGCCAGAGAGCCAAAAAGGACTCCAGACACCATTTTGAGAGGTCAATAAGAAATGCTGCTCAATTTCATTCATGTCTGTTCAAATCCACAAATGAACAAAAGTCCACATGTGCTAAGATCCCAACACCCAATCATGCCTAATGTCACTAATTTGAATCAAAACCTCAATTCATATCTATTGTGTGTGCTATATTGAAATTAACATCAATAATTATTATTTTTAAATAACTGTAAATAAATTTAGGCTGTATGGGGTTAATGGCAAGAACGAAAGCCAAACAAAATGTATTTGTTATTAATTTTTTAAAGCTTTTATTGTTCTTCTATATTTTTGAATTGTTTCTAAATGTTTTAATTTTAAATGTTGTATATATTCATATTTTGAAGACTTTTTTCTACAATTTTTTTGTTGGTGTGAGATTATTTATAATATAATGGCGATGAATGCTGGTTCGAGGGCCCCCCTGTGAGTTTTTACTTAGGGCCTCAACAGACTCTAGAAAAGCCACTGGAGATAACCCCCATTAAACTGTTAGCTCTGTGGAGAGGCAAACTGAGTTGTGAACTAAGTTGTAAATCTCATGTACAGTCATAGAGTAATTTGTTTGACTCTAACAGTAGCCTGTGAGCTGATTACAGCTGGGGCAAGTGACTTCTCATCCTGCATGAATGTGCTGCCTAACTTGTTTGGCAGCTTATAGGAGGTGTACCATGACAGGGCAAAGGTCCACCCAGATAACAAGACTGTTTATTCAAGGACGGCACATAACTCTGTGGACGAAGCAGATGTCACTTGAAGTTCAAGCTCAGGTCAGTTTCAGTTTTCTCAACATTTCTTTTTACCTATCTACCTACTATATTGCTCTGGAAAATCTCACTGTGTTGGCTAGAAAACATAATTGCCCTATCTGTCTCATCTACTGTGTTAAAGGGATAGTTAGGATATTTTGAAGTGAGGTTGTCTGAGGTACTTATTTATAGTCATTGTATTACCTACAGTAGAAGGCCGTCAACAGGGGCCGCAGCAAAACATAATTTATTTACCAGAAAAAAGGCTCACCAAACAAAAACATTATCTGGTTAAGTATGCTTTATTTATAATATTTTTACTTCTTTACCTTGCTGTCACACCACCCTGTTTTAGAAGTTTACAAATGGGAAGTGAAGCGATTCTTTGCTCTCATCAAAGCCACCAGACTCCTTTGACAAAAACAGTAATTATACCTCACAGAACACGTGAGTTTGTGGAGAACTGCTGCCTCAATTAATCAGTTTTTTTGTGTGACTTTTGTGTTTCAGTGAGTTAGTTCAAATTCACCAAAGTCACTCAAAAACGCAAACAAATTAAATGATCAAAGCAGCCATAGTCCAGCAACTCCTGTGTTCTACAAGGTAAAATTACCTGACAGAAAGGTAAAATGCCTCCTCTCATAACCAGTATGGGCTGAATACTTGAATACTACAAGTTTCCAAAGCAAACAGACGACAAATCCAATCCAAAAAGAACGTATTAGGTGGGAAAATGGAAAAAATGGTTGTAGACATTGTTCTGTGTTGATCTAAATGTAGTTTCTTTTTAGATATTACATCAGTGCTGAAATGGCAAGTATGTTTTCACTATCACTATTCTGTATAAATTGTCAAATTTGGTGTTGGTGTTTTCTGTTGTTATTTCATGTGGATTTCTTGCTTTATTTCTTACATTTAGAGCAGAATGAGTTATAATCTGTATTGTATGCACCGTATTTTGCTATTTATAGTTATCATGAAAAATATCAACTAACCAATGTATCTGTGTAAAGGTGGATGCTCTGCTCCAAGTCTGAAGAAGAAGAAGGGGGAGGTGGTAACTCCCACTAAAATCATCACGTCAGACAAAACTAAAAGGTAAACATGAAACTAAAAGCAAACAGAGCTTATCAGCCAGCCTTGAGTTTGGTCAATAAAAGTATATTGCATTGGTCATATATTATTATTATCATGTTAAAATGTTGCATGTATAATGACCAAGTCCCTCATGTGTTCTCCACAGAGACCCCAGCAGGAGTTCACAGGTATCTATTGATCAGTCTGCCTTGATTCAAAAAGGCAGTTTTCATTAACAACATTATCAAATTGCAGCTTAAAACACACGCACATACATTTTCTTTTTCTTTCCTGCACACGAGTAAAAGGAGGCAGTGCAGAGACACAATTCTCATTACTATTTCCCTATGTTACCATATGCAAAAATGATTTAAATGTTTCATGAAGAGTACATTATGTGTTGTGTTTTAAAAACAGGAGCCTGTTTGGATTGAACTTGAACCTGTAGTCAACACAGTTGGTGAGATCCAAACCTACAGGTAAATGTATTAACCCTTGTTAAGTCTTAACATTCTGCATACTCGCCTTGTCCTAAGGGACAAAAATGACCCACCGTTATTAAATCTCTAAAATAAAGCAGTTTCACTGAATTACAGCCCCCAAATCTTATTTTTCATAAAGAAACATCCTCTCATGCATCCATAACTTCGTGAATCTGATATTCACAAAGTTATGGATGCATGAGATGATGGTTTTCTATCTTAACAGTCCAGAAAAACTGAAGTGAAACTATGACAAACTTGAACTTCTTTGGCGTTATAGTTAAATGTTCTTATACATTGTACAATAAGGAAATTGGCTACATTTTTTAATCATTGCCCCCAACCACAAGGTGTATAAACAACAGTATGTGAGATAAAACCTTTCAACCAATTTTCATCTTGAAAAAAGATCATAGGTTGTTTTTTTTCTGCTGTTCAAAATATTGGCAGGTCAATTTTTGCCCTTAACCCTATAAAGCCAAGTGTATCATATTAGATACAGTAATTTTTGAGACCTCTACATCATCAAAAACCTGATGTATACATGTGTTGAAGATAAACAAACTGAGCAACAAATTGCACAAATATACCAGATGTAGCAAAAATGATATGCAGGTTCCACGAGTGGATCAGTCATTGCTGCATTAAAAAACTTCATATCAGCAGATGTATGATGTTGTGTTATATGGAAAAAATATGTATTTTGCATGTTTGAGGAAAAAGGAAAAGTTAAAAATGTTGTTGTTTGATGTTTTTGTTAGTTCAAGAAAAACAAACTGTGAGCAACAAATTGCACAAAAAGACCTGATGTATCAAATATGACACAAATTAGAATTCATATATGCAATTTATTTATTTTTTAAAATTCGTCAGCAAGTTAATAAGCACTCGGTTTTAAAAAAAATTGAATTTTCTGGCAATTATTTCATGGTTCAGGCTTTATAGGGTTAAGACAACGCAAGGGTTAAAGTTATCAACCTTTTTTCTTTAAATTGTTTAATTCAGAGGCACTTTTGGGTGAAATTACACCAAAGTTCCGCCTCAAGGAGCCCACATTCTTGAAAATAATGTTGCATTAACTTACTATATAATAACAAATGTGTTAAATAATAAAAGCAAAAGTTATTACTCAAGTGTGTAGTAAATCCAAATCCATTGTGTTCCCTTTTACTCCTTAGCTTCCAGTCTGATGCAGGTCACTTTGAATACAGCCTACAGTCTTCATTTCGTTGGGTTTGTAAGGAAAAAGTCAGCTTCACTTACCGGTTCTGCTCATGGGAGGAACACAGGCACAGGCCTTCATGTGCAGATTACATGCCAGCAGGACCGCTAATGGACATCACAGTCACAGCTGGGAAGCTAGAGGAGGTGCAACTGCCACACTGGATAGGTAAGTGGACAAACATTGAAAACAGTTTACTTATTTGTATGAGTGAATTTTATAGTTTTGTCTTCACTACCACACTGTAGGTTTGTTTTATTTCTTCTTTTTTTGGCAGATTACAACCCCCAAATGTCAGACATGTTTGCAGTTCTACATGTGGAAAACTGTGGAGATTTTGTGGAAAAAGTGTCTGAAGTGACATCGTCCCACGTGAAATTACTGCAGCCAACTTTCTCACCAATTGGTGTCATGTTCCGGCAGTTACTTGGCTTCCCTGTGAGCGTTTTCTATGACGTGTTGATGTACAAAACAGTCAAAGCGTTCCTCACATTGGATGTTTACCTGGTGCCACCTGATCCTGCTCTACAAAAGGTTTCTCTTTCATTTGTCACAGCAATTAATTCACTGTCCTTAAAAAATGTTGGCTACTTTATCCTTTTTTTTCTCACAGGAAGTGGAAAAAACCCAAAATGGATCAAGAGTAATCCTAAAACCTGGTCCAGACAAGTCCATGCAAGTGGGAGGTATTTTCTCCCTCACAGCAGACAAGGCGGATGCAGAAATTCAACCCAGCGTATGTATGATTCAACGGTTTGAATACAAGGGCTATGATTTGAAGTGCATTGAATTAAAGATCCTCTTAATTGTCTTAAACCATATATTGTGTTCTCACAGACAAGGGAGCTCAGATATGATATTAGAAATATCTTTGAGGTGTTCATCGAAAATGCAGACAGCGACTTCACCCTAAAGCTTGAAAGTGAGCAAAACACTGTCTGGACCTGTACCATCCGTAAAGGTCAGAGGTTTTCGAATAATTTTGAAATAATTTATTTGCTCCCTTTATTATGTATAGCTAAATGTGCACAGTTGGCAAAGTAAATGCTATGTGTATTGTGAATTCAATGGAGGAAAAAAGATCAATCAGCGATTTATTTGTTAACTAATCAGCGTTGTGAACTGTATTTTTAGGAGACTATCAAAGTCAAAGCAGTGATCCCAAACAAGGTAAGAAAAGAAAAATAATACTGAAAGTGATGACTTTACATAGTGTCTTTGAAACACAGTGTGTCCATTTGCACTCAGGAGCAACTAGTAATATGGTATTTATTTAGGGATCGACACCAAGTCCTCTCAACACTGCCTTCTAGTAGTACAAACAGTGACAAAATACATGCAAACAAGGGTTTTTTATTTTTTTATTTTGAGTTTTCAGCCAACATTTAGCTAGATTTAGCCAACAAAACTACTTAGCTAGGTTTAGCCAATGAAACATTTTGTTTAGGTGTAAGCAACAAAACTACTTGTTTAGTTTTTGCCAACAAAACAACTTGGTTATGTTTAGGCAACATAACTACTTGATGATGTTAAGTCAACAAAATGTTTAGGCAACAAAGCTGGGTGCAAATTGCATTGTTTGCTTGTGACATCTGGGTACTAAAAGCAGCTGCCAACAGTTTCTTGATTTAGGATTTTAACATACAGTAATTACAACTTCCAACAGTCACTGTTTACTTGCTTTGCTTTTGTCTTCTTGCTTCAGGTCGACATTTCGTGGATCAACATCGGACAGCTCTGATTAACAGAGTGAGCGATACAGGTTTCATCCTGGACGAGCTCTTGGATAAGGGGTTAATCTCAGATGAGATCTATGAGGCTATTAGAGTCATACCAACCACACACGACCAGATGAGGCGCATTCTTAGGTCTGTGACTTCAGCCGGAACAGAAGGCAAAGATGCTTTTTATAAAATCCTTAAGAGAATGAGAAGTATGAAGGCTCTTATTCGGGAGCTTGAGGGATCATCTGTGTAAAGTAGCAAAAAGTAAAAAGTGTTGTTGCTTTGGACACCAGATGGACATTTAAAACAATGTTTTTCATGTTCAGCATCCATTTAATGTACTAGTGAAAGAGCAAAGCATGTTCACTAATTAACTCTTTCAGTGTTTTAGCCAATATCAGTGATGTGTTGTCAGGTTTGAACCCAACAAAAACTGAACCACTGTCTTTGACAAACCTGTGCATGTAAACTATTAATTAAAAATCAAGACAGTGTTTTTGAGGATTGATTTGTGTGTGTGTGTGTGTGTGTGTGTGTTTGTGTGTGTGAAAACAAGTGAATTATTCCTCGTTATCCTGTGTCATTTATTTTTCTTATTACATTTTATGCTGTTTCTATATTGTTAATGCTATACTATAGTTAATATAATCAAATATTATGTTATTTAAGCAACTATTTTAATTCCAATGAAAATAATCAATTGAGTGTGTTATTGTACTGAATTTGCACATATGCATACATTAAAACTATAAATTATAAATTCTATTTTTGTAATTTTGTCAGAGCCTCCTTTTCTCCTTTCCCTTTTTTTTAAATTTAGACTTTTATTGGGTGATATAGCCTTGTTGTGTCACTCACCAATTGACACAAATACACAGTAATTTTTATTTGATGTGTTTTAATCATTTTAATTGTCCACCTGCTGCTGAATGTTACTGAAACTATGAACTACCTATCTGTAGGTTATAGACTGTGACACTCGTGTGGTTCAGGAGTTCTTCAGCCAGAAAGACAAGTTGATTGATTTAATATAAAAAGTTTATTGCTAACTCTAACAAAATATAACTCACTTGTATTGAAGGAAATGCACCCTGCTCCGACTACTAGACCCAGGGTAACAATATGACGTTTTATAGACACTTTTCATTTTAATAAGATAGCTTTGGTTTTCATTTATCTAATATCTAATGGAATACATGTTATAAGCTTGGCTGTGATACTAAGTAATCAGTAAGACTTAATACATTCATATTTACCAGATAATAAACTACAAATAGGTCTAGTTTATTTTCATTGGGTTGTTTTAATGATTGAAGTATTCATCAACATAGAAACATCTACACAAATGTGAAGCCCTGAATATCTGACTGATCAATAGATAGATACAGTCACGGGGGAAAAAAATAGATTATTGTTTTCTTCAATTTCTTGTTCATTTTAATGCCTGGTACAACTAAAGGTACATTTGTTTGGACAAATATAATGACAACAACAAAAATAGTTCATAAGTGTTTAATTCAAGAGCTGATATCTAGACATTTTCCACAGTTTTCTTGATGTAATAAACAAAATCATTATCAAGAAAACAATGGAAAATGTCTAGATATCAGCTCTTAAATTAAACACGAATTATTTTTGTTGTTATTATTATATTTGTCCAAACTGATGTACCTTTAGTTGTACAAGGCATTAAAATGAACAATAAATGGAAGAAAACAAGGGGGTCTAACATTTGTTCCCATGACTGCAGATAGATAGATAGATAGATAGATAGATAGATAGAGTATATATAAAGTATATAAGAATATCAAAAACAAACTATCCAAAAACAACTGTACAACAAACAAATGTACATACTAAAAATAAATAAGTATAAAAAATCAGTAGGTGGAGTTGTATGAGAGTGCAGTAATAATAAAGGGGCTTATACAATGTTTTAAATGTATTTTTTTTTGTCTGCTGAGATGATTTACAGCAGCAAACTGATGTGATGCTGATTACATGAGAATTAATATTAAAAATAGGTTTAAACCATGAACAGAAATCTTAAATTTCTAAAAATAAAAAAAAATCGAAACGAGATATAAGAGGATGTGCATTTCCGTGACTTCCTGTACGGACTGAAAGCTGCTGGTGATTGAGGAAGTGTAAGTTTGCAGCAGTCACGCAGCTCTGTGGCAGGAGCAGATGTCAACAGAAGGAGCAGCAAAAGTAAGTTTTGGTTTTTTTTTTTAATCAACCAGTTCTACTTGGAGTTAACTTAATGATAAATGTCACTGTGTTTCATACGCGTCCGAAGACGATTTGAGCTGCATCCGAGTAAATGTTGCGTCAAGTTATTTTATAACAGCAGTGACGCCGTTCGACAGCTTTAATGTAGCGTCGACGCACTGTCTCGACTGTGTAAGCTTCAAATGCACAACAGTGAACTGTTTTATGAACTGTATTATTTAACATAAAAAAACACACTCTTGTAGGAGCTTACATTTTGCAGGCGTGATTGTTTTCCTTTTTCTTAAACTTGTCTCAGCAAGGAGTGGCTGAGTAAAACTAGTTCAACTAGTTTTGTGGGGGAGTGGGGACGAGAGCGGGTAGTAAGACGGAACCTCTCTCTCTCTCTCTCTCTCTCTCTCTCTCTCTCTCTCTCTCAATTCAATTCAATTCAATTCAATTAGCTTTATTGGCATGACGTAACAATGTATATATTGCCAAAGCAAGCATCAGAAAAAAAGATAACAAGATAAGGAAAGCAATATTTACAATAAATTATTATAATTCTATCATTCATTTTAAAAGAAAAGAAAAACTAATAACAATAAAAGAAAGCAATATTTACAATCATTGAACAATATTTACAATCAATATATAATTCATACAATCTAACTGTCCCAGCAAAAAAAAGAAGAAAAATAAATAAATAAATAAAATAAAAACAAAACAACCAACAGCTGTGTGTCACTCGCTGTCCCTCAGTGTGTGACAGGCAGAAACATAGACTGCTGCTAATCTACAGCTCTGTGACTCTTCCCGGAGGAGGAGCGGCAGTTTTTCCTCATCTGACCATTTTAAAAAACCTTTTTTGACCTTTTTGATTCTCTCTCTCTCTCTCTCTCTCTCTCTCTCTCTCTCTCTCTCTCTATGTGTGTGTGTGTGTGTACTTCCAACATCAGTAGTTCTCAACCTTTTTGAGTCGCGACCCCCAATTTAACATGCATGTTGTCCGTGACCCCCGCTCACTGAACAGAATCTCACATGCACAGTTCAGATCACCCAAAAAAGAAAAAATGACCTAAAAAAGGAAAGAAAATGACCAAAAAAGACACAAATTGACCACAAAATGACTAAAAAAGACACAAAATGACCAAAAAAGACACATTACCAAAAAAGACACAAAATGACTAAAAAAAGAAACAAAAGGACCAAAAAAAGAAACAAAATTCCCAAAAAAGTCACAAATTGACCACAAAATGATAAAAAAAAAGACACAAAATGACTAAAAAAAGAAACAAAATGACCAAAAAAAGAAACAAAATTCCCCAAAAAGTCACAAATTGACCACAAAATGATAAAAAAAGACACAAAATGACTAAAAAAACACACAAAATAACCCAAAAAAAGACATTAAGTGACCAAAAAGACTAAAACACATTAACACTTTAACACAGTGGCAGAGCTGACTTCCAAAATGATTTGGCGACCCCCAGAAACCATCTCGCGACCCCCAATTGGGGTCCCGACCCCAAGGTTGAGAATAGCTGTCCTACATAGTGAGGACAGCTATTTGAGCTCTTGACCAACACAGTGAGGACATTTCAGCCGGTCCTCACTTCTTTAACCCTCTTATGCATGAATTATGATTAACTCAGTCAGGATTTTTTTACATCCTTTGGGATGTAAAGCAAGGTTTGAAAAACAAATTCTATCTTTATTCTATAAAGAAATATTTATCTGTCCACTCAAGTGTACTTCATTCGCTTTGTACTGTAAAACACATCAATGTAATAACATGGTAGTTATATAGGTATAGTTGTAATTTAGTTATATAGTTGCAATATGGTATTCTGTTGGAATGGTGGTTCCTCCACTACTCTGTAGGCCTCTCTATTTGAGCTCCATTGATAAATGTAAAAGTTAAAATAAACATTAAATACAAACAGTCTCTGAACTGTAGATCCTCATAGAATCGTGACTGTAACTGATGTTTATCATACTGTATTATTGTCAAGTCTCTGAACTGAGCATATTCTCTCATAGTGTCTTATAAGATGTGTCATATTTCCTGTCAAATCATGCTTGTTGCTCATTTTTGAGACTATTTTCTATGATAGTTGCCAAAGCATCCGGAGCACAAAGCTGCAAGACACTGCGTGTGTGTATAATATATATATATATATATATATAATCAGTGTTTCCCACAGACCAGGTAGCAATGTGTGTGTGGTAGCAATGACACCGGTGGGTGAATCGAGTGTCACAGTGTGGTGCAGTCGGTCATCGGCGATGGATGCAGCGGGCGGTGTTCAACACTTTCTGAATCTGCCACATGAAAAAACCTGTTTCTATTGTTCTTCAGAGTCACCTGCTGAGACACTATAAAGCTACAGCATTTCAGCTCAATCTTACTTCTTTAAAAGTAAGTTATTTAAGAGAAGACAAGTAAAAACATTTTTACCAGAACCCTGCCTGGTTTCATTCCTCACCCCAACTAGTTCAATCTTTAGATTCTGTGACAGGAATGATTTGCACAAAACAACTTCAATTGGAGGTTTTTATTTCAAATAATTAACTTAAGACCTACCTCAACCAATAACCTGTTCTAACTGTTTTGGTAAAATAATGTAAAAAATAAAATATATTAACACAAAGAAAATAAAGAAACTACCTAGGGAACAAAGCCTGATTCAGATTCTGTAGCCTATTTAGTGCTCAGCTTCATGTCCTATCAGAACATCTCATTTTTCTTGGCTTCCTGAAAAACAACTCAAGTGCTCTTCATAAGGGACCTCCTTGGGTTCAGGCCCATTAATGGATAGTCTTGCTTGAGAAACAGCAAAAAAACAGCCACAGACAAATCAGAATTAAAATAGGCTACTTTCCCCACTCGTTTTTTTTTTTTAATTTAAAGTCTAAACTTCTCTGTTTCCACCTCTCCTGTTGTTTCAGCAGCTGCCTGTCTTACAGGAGCATTTTGTCTGCTGTCCTCCTCTATTTCTCCCTGAGCACCACTGTTTGATGCCTATAGAACATTCAGATAAATTAACCTTTACCAGCCATTTGACTGTTCAACTTTGTTTCAGACTGATACCTCCTCATGCTGCTCCTTGTCCTCTTGACGAGGCCGTTTTTGCCATGAAAAAAAACGTTCAATACTCATCTGGATTAAAGCAGGAAACATTCAGAAAAACTACTGATAACTACAACAATAATAATATTCATAATAACTTAAAAATGTGGTCTATTCTTTTTGATTTGACTGTGGGCATAGTAGTCTACTCTATCCCCTCAAATATTAGGGCTGTAAAGTCCTAAATTCTTTAAATATATCACTTTATTATCATTTTAAACCCTTTTTAGCTGAGAAAGTAGCCATTTAGATCCCCAGTGCGTCGTTAATTTGTCTAAATACCAGCTGTTTACAATTTTGTTCGGACGAATTCGGCGCTACTCAAGCTAGCCGTCGTGAGCAACGCACTTCCGGTTACATTCACAAAAATAAAACGCCCGTTGCCCTTTATAACGTTAGAATTTGTGCTTTTACTTTGAAAACAGGAAGCGAACCTACCCTCGATGTAGCTAGCTTGAAGCAGCCGCTTTGACTGCTCTCGTCCCGTTAACGGCATTTAAGGAAACCATTAAATATGCCTTAACGTTACCGGAGAGTCTTGACAGCTCTGAGACCGGCCCGGTTCATTGTAAAACATTTATTTATTGATGTGAATGTGGTGTTTTCTCTGTGTTGGCTAACGTTACAGACGTTACAGTTTTTTTAATCCCCTAGAGAGGAAAAAAAAAACAGAATCATTTTGTGGCGGTCGGTCTCTATTCTGTGGCGGTGCGCCACAGAATGGTCTATGTGTGGGAAACACTGTGTATATATATATATATATATATATATGTGTGTATATATACATATATATATATACACACACACACACACACACATCATTGTTCTAATTTAAAATGTTCATGGGAATGTTGTAGAAGGAATATTGTAGCGAGTTATTTGTTTTGGGGGGAAACTTTACTTTCTAATATAATTACTGAAAAAGTGTGAGTAATTTGTTACAGTCAGTTATTATGGTAACACAGTACAGCACTGCTATTCTGAATACATTGTCAAATGTTTGTTTTTTATTTTTCATTCCGTATATTCAGGGCTGTATAAATTATAATTATACTGCATGTTATTGTAAGTCATTTTTACAGTAATCATCAAAAATTCTGTATCAACTCACAAAAAGTTTGATTTTTTTGTGCAAAGATGTGTGCCCAGCAATGAGTCTCTTTGAGAAGAAACGGGGGGGAGCAACTACCTCTGAAACCCTTACACCTGGAGAACCTGAAAGGTAAACTTAAAAATAAAAACAGACTCGCTTAGCTATTATAAAAAACATGTCAAATATTTTTTAATAACTGATGGACATTTTTGTTAAATAGTTAACAAGAAGACTTGTAATCTCATACAAAACATTGCTATTTATCACATTAAGATGTTGGTACAGGTGTGGCACTTAAATTGACCAAGTCTCTCACACGTTCTCCACAGTGATCTCAAGAAGGGTTTGAAGGTATCCAGTGGTCAGTCTCCCACGCTTAAAAAATTTGAACTGGAGTCCATATTTACGGTATGTATATGTCTACATAAAAACATTATGAATAAAATGTTATTGTGCTTAAATGTCCCTATATGCTATATTTCTTTATACTGTATCTTGTGAAGCTTTTCTTTTCCAGGAGGCACATAATGCAATTAACATAAATTTTGAAACAATGGGTCATCAACCTATGACAGAATAGACAATAGCGAGCTTTTCATTTCCAGCTGGCAACCGTCATTTTGCCATCCCTGTTGCCAACTTTCTCTTCTTCTTTCTTCTTTCTCTTTTATCAGTTCGAGCTGACTCTTGCCTTTTTTCAAATTGGACAGACATGCACATCTGAAGCTTATTTATTTTTTAAAGTGATTTGTATTTTCCTTTTGATAATTTGATGACATCAAAGATTTTTGTGTGTATGTAATAATGTGTTTATTCTGTTTTAGACACTTGAGGAGAGAATTGTCACTTTTGTGAAGAAGGAGCTGCAGAGTTTACAGAGGGCACTGAGTACAGATGATCCAAAAAACTTGGAGACAAAACAGAAGCATGTGGCTGGGGTGTTTGTTGAGGATGAAGAGCAGAGGAGCAAAGAGGCCTTTCTGAAGATCACACAGCACTTCCTGAGGGATATGGATCAGGAGGATCTGGCTGTCTCTCTCCAAAAAAGTAAGGCAACAAAAATGTAACATGATGTGAATAATACCATGACATTCATTACATTAATTTGAATACACATTATTTTAGATTCCAACTGCATATAGGCTTTCACCACAGTGCACAGTAGTGCATAATGTATTCATCCATCTAAACTAACTTCCAGTCTCAATGCTGTTTGCTTTTTATCCATTAGACCTCGCCATATGCCAGCATCAACTCAAAACTAATCTGAGGCACAAATTTGTTCACTGGAGAGGGAATGCTGGAGATGGAAAACCAACACTTCAGACCTACACAGAACTTAACATGACAGTTGGAGACAGTGGAAAACCATTGAACATTGAACATGAGGTCCTACAGATTGAAACTGCATCCAGAAATAAAAGTCCAGAAACCTCGATCAGATGTGATGACATCTTTAGACACTTCCCTGGAAAAGATCAACCAAACCGAACAGTGATGACATATGGAGTGACTGGCATTGGAAAAACAGTTTCAACTCACAAGTTTATTGTGGATTGGGCTGAAGAAAAAGTCAACCAAGACATAGACTTTATATTTCCATTCACATTCCAGGAGCTGAATCTGCTAAAAGGACAAAAGCACAGCATGGTGACACTCCTGCATGATTTCTTCAGCGAAACCAAGGAAGCAGGAATATACAGATTTGACAGTTTCCGAGTTCTGTTCATCTTTGACGGACTGGATGAGTGCCGACTCCCTTTGGACTTTGACATGACCGAGATTGTGACTGATGTAACCGAGCCGACCTCAGTGGACGTGCTGCTGACAAACCTGATCAGAGGGAAACTGCTTCCCTCTGCACGCATCTGGATAACCACACGACCTGCAGCAGCCAGTCAGATCCCTCGAAGTTTTGTTGACATGGTGACACAGATAAGAGGTTTCACTGATCCACAAAAGGAGGAGTACTTCAGCAAAAGATTTAGCGATGAGAACCTGGCCAGCAGAATCATCTGCCACATCAAGACTTCACCATCGCTTCACATCATGTGCCACATCCCAGCCTTCTGTGATGTCATTGGTACAGTTATTGAGAATGGGAATCGAGAGCTGCCCAAGACTCTGACTGAGGTTTATATCCACTTTCTGCTGGGTCAGAATAAACTGCTCCACCTCAAATATGACATGCATGATGACAAATACCCCATCTGGAACAAAAGAACAAAGAAGATGATTCTGACCCTTGGAAAACTGGCTTTTGAGCAGCTGAAGGAGGGCAATCTGATCTTCTATGAAGCAGACCTGGAGAAGTGTGGAATTGATATCAGAGAAGCCTCAGTGTACTCAGGAGTGTTCACACAAGTCTATAGAGAGGAGACAGGGCTGTACCAGGACAAGGTGTTCAGCTTTGTCCATTTGTTCATCCAGGAGTTTCTAGCTGCTCTTTATGTCTTCTTGATCTTCAACACCTCTGGTGTTAATCTTTTGTCAGACACACAAACCACCTCGTGGTTGTCTACTATATTCAGGCATAAGCTTGGCGCAAAAGACCTCTACCAGAGTGCTGTGGACAAGGCCTTAGCATCTCCAAATGGACATCTGGACTTGTTTCTACGCTTCCTTCTTGGCCTTTCAGTGGAGACCAATCAGAATCTCCTTCGTGGTCTGCTGACACCAAGGGCAAATAGCTCAGAGACCACCATTAGGAAAACAGTCGAGTACATCAAGGCGAAAATTGGGGAGAACACAGAGACAGAGAGAAACATTAATCTGTTTCACTGCTTGAATGAGATGAATGACCGTTCGCTGATAGAGGAGATCCAACACTATTTGAGACGGGGGAGTCTCCCCATTGACCAACTCTCTCCTGCTCAATTGTCAGCTCTGGTCTTTGTCACATTGTCATCAGAAGAAGAACTGGATGTGTTTGACCTGAAGAAATACTCTGCTTCAGAGGAGGGTCTGTTGAGGCTCCTGCCTTTGGTCAGAGCCTCCAGGAAATCTCTGTAAGTTTATATATAATATGATATGTGATGTTCTTGCATGGTTTCTGCTCCAATATTTATTTTTTCAACCTGAGTGACTGAACACCAATTCAATATTGTTCATCTCCTTAAAGGTTAAGTGGCTGTAAGCTGACTAAGAGAAGCTGCAAAGCTTTGGCCTCAGCTCTCAGTTCCCGATCTAGTAATCTAAAGGAGCTTGACCTGAGTAACAACGACCTGGAGGATTCAGGAGTGGAGATGATTGCTGCTGGTCTGGAGAGTCCAAACTGCAGACTTGAAACTCTCAGGTCAGGATATCCCTTACACATTTAATATTTAGACTTATGACCTGTTTTGTTCTAATATCAAAGGGCAAAGTGACTTTTCTGGAAGCCTCAAGGAATCTCATGTTTGAAGTATAAGTCTTGGCTCTCAACTCCGAAGTCATAAACTTTGAACATAAAGGATTAATGCTCTATTAAATTGCCAAGTCTGTCCCAGTGTTCTCATGCTGGTTAGTCCTACCTCGATGTTCACTTCGCAAGAAATGAAGTCCTCTCAAACACAGTGTCCGTGTTCTTGGATGTCTCCTGCCCTAATATTTTGTTAAACTGAGTGGCTGAACACCAATTGAATTTAATATTGTACATTTCCTTGAAGGTTAAATGGCTGTAACCTGACAGAGAGAAGCTGCAGAACTTTGGCCTCAGCTGCCAGTTCCTGGTCTAGTAATCTGAAGGAGCTCGAACTGAGTAACAACGACCTCGGGGATTCAGGAGTGGAGATGATCGCTGTTAGTCTGAAGACTCCAAACTGCAGACTTGAAACTCTCAGGTCAGGATATCCCTTACACATTTAATATTTAGACTTATGCCCTGTTTTGTTCTAATATTGGCTGAACAACAATTACATTCAAAATTCTACATCTCTTTGAAGGTTAAATGGCTGTAAGCTGACTAAGAGAAGCTGCAAAGCTTTGGCCTCAGCTCTCAGTTCCCGATCTAGTAATCTAAAGGAGCTTGACCTGAGTAACAACGACCTGGGGGATTCAGGAGCGGAGATGATTGCTGCTGGTCTGGAGAGTCCAAACTGCAGACTTGAAACTCTCAGGTCAGGATATCCCTTACACATTTAATATTTAGACTTATGACCTGTTTTGTTCTAATATCAAAGGGCAAAGTGACTTTTCTGGAAGCCTCAAGGAATCTCATGTTTGAAGTATAAGTCTTGACTCTCAACTCCGAAGTCATAAACTTTGAACATAAAGGATTAATGCTCTATTAAATTGCCAAGTCTGTCCCAGTGTTCTCATGCTGGTTAGTGCTACCTCGATGTTCACTTCACAAGAAATGAAGTCCTCTCAAACACAGTGTCCGTGTTCTTGGATGTCTCCTGCCCTAATATTTTGTTAAACTGAGTGGCTGAACACCAATTGAATTTAATATTGTACATCTCCTTGAAGGTTAAATGGCTGTAACCTGACAGAGAGAAGCTGCAGAACTTTGGCCTCAGCTGTCAGTTCCTGGTCTAGTAATCTGAAGGAGCTCGAACTGAGTAACAACGACCTAGGGGATTCAGGAGTGGAGATGATCGCTGTTAGTCTGAAGACTCCAAACTGCAGACTTGAAACTCTCAGGTCAGGATATCCCTTACACATTTAATATTTAGACTTATGCCCTGTTTTGTTCTAATATTGGCTGAACAACAATTAAATTCAAAATTCTACATATCTTTGAAGGTTAAATGGCTGTGAGCTGACAGAGAGAAGCTGTAAAGTATTGGCCTCAGCTCTCCGTTCCGGATCTGGTAATCTGAAGGATCTTGAACTGAGTGACAACAACCTGAGGGATTTAGGAGTGGAGATGATCGCCAATGAACTGAAGCATCCAAGCTGTAAACTTGAAACTCTCAGGTCAGGATATCTCACTTTATGAAGGGTGACCCCTACACATTTAATGTTAGACTTATGACCCGTTTTACTCTAATAACAACAGGCAAAGTTATTATTTTGGAAGCCTCAAGGAATATAATGTTTGAAGTAATACTAAGTCTTGACTCTCAATCTAGCATATTGATGACATAGGTAAGTCCCTACCATAGACTGTATATAAAGATGGACAACATGACAGCTTCCCAAATTTGGCTTGCAGTATAGGTTTTAAATCCTGCCCCTCCATGTTAGTCAGTTGGACAGGGCTAAAACTAAAATGTCAAAGTAGAGGTAAAATAAATTTCTTCAAATGATGGTTTCAGTCTTTTTGGGTAGTTCATATCACACTGATGTTTGTTCCCGTGTTTGTTATTTGGATAAGTTCGGTTTCAAGCACAGGATGGAAGTGTGTTTCCGGGATATAAGGGCTCAGTAATGTACAATGGGAGGAAGTTGAGACGCGTCACCCATTCTTTATACAGTCTATGGTCCCAACAAGTTGACGATATGTCATCATTGAACTTGAAGAGTCCAAACTGTCACCTTGAAACTCTTAGGTAGATGATTTTAACTTTGAATCCAGCTTACGTTCTTATTCATGGTAAGCATTTTGTTAAATTTAACTCAACAAATTGTACAGCGCTGTTTGAGTGCTTTAGTGTGTGTGTGTGTGTGTGTGTGTGTGTGTGTGTTTGCGCGCTTACAGACTGTCAGGTTGTCTGATCACAGAGGAAGGCTGTAATGCTCTGGCTTCTGCCCTGGTATCAAACCCCTCCCATCTAAGAGAGCTGGATCTGAGAAACAATCATCGAGGACATTCAGCAATAAAAGTGCTCCTTGCCGGACGGAAGGATCCAAACTGGAGACTGGAAACTCTCAAGTAAAGACACACCTTCTCAAATAAGACTGAGAGCTGACACAAAGCCTTTGAAAATGAATTGAAAATTAAAGTGTTTGTATTTTGAAACAAAACATGTTGTTCTGACTGTGCATTCTCCCAGGGTTGACTATTACGCAGGGAAGAGTTTGGAGGTCGGTCAGAGAGAGTGTAAGTGTGTATTTAGTTTAATTCATTCAATAATAAAATAATTAACTTTGTTCAGTCAGTCCTTCCAGGAAGCTAGAATAAAAACAAGTGTAAAATTAATTTAATTAACAGTAATAGTGTAGTATGCCATAAAAAATGTAATTACGTAGAATGTCATAACAATTGTCATAGTATAGTGTGCCTTAATTAAAATAACAATAAAGTTGGGGGGGGGGGGGAGTAAGGAAGGTAATTTAAAAAAATATTTGTCATAAAAATTACTTTTTTTGTTAGGCATGTATTATATCTCAATGAACTGCTGTCCCGTTCACTATATTCATTCTTAATAGCTTACATTCGCTACTGTACCAAAATTTGTTGTACTATTTCCCTGTTTTTAATTACAATCATCATTGACATATTTCATGAAGACCACAATATAATGTTTGTAGTTTTACTTGCTTAATTTATCAATTTCAAAGGTCCTTCTGGAAACGTGGAGCTTGAATCTTCTAGCAGTGCTATTGTAAGTTTTTGTTTTTATTTTTATTTTTGATAGAAATGTTTTTTTATGTATAAACATAACATAAACAGACATTTTAATACAAAAAAGTTAAGACGCTGTTTAAAATGTAAATAAAAACAGAATGCATTCACACTCGGAACACAAAAAAAGTTGATCAGTTTAAACATATACATATACAGTTTTCAATTAAATATATGTCCGAAAGGGCAAGCAAATTATCACATTATGTTTTCTTCACATTTTAGACAATGTCCAACGTTTTTTCTGTAAATAATTTTTTTTTAATAAGCTGAACTGGTTATCAAAATTGTATTTTCCTCTGAAACAGGCCTCCACTGATTGGACTAAACTCAAACCTGTGGTCAACACAGTGGATGAGGTTCAAACCTACAGGTAAAAATGGCTACATATGAATACTTATGCCCAAAAGATACATGAAAACTAGCGTGATGATCATGAATGCTGTGATATGCGTTTTTTCAGCGAGTCACTTTGCCTTTTTAGTAAAAGTGAAGTGGACTCAGGGTCGTTGTTATTCGCTATACTTTATCATAGAAAAATGATTTAAAGTTTATATGGATCACAAGCCTTCAGACTTTGCTGGTACAAACGGGCATTTGGATTGCTTGCCCGTCTTTCACGAAATCGCTGTTTCGTTTTTTTTCACAGCATTTAAGTTTATAATGGGTGTGTATTGGACAGAGAGTTCAGAGTTAGAGTGGATGACATCACACCTAGAGTGGAGAGAGGCTGGGACATTTTCAGATTTTTCTATCCAACAACCTGTGCATCTTCCCAATACTTTCACTCGTCATACTTCATTTTTAGGGCAGATTGTAGATAAATTCATGCTCTTTGTAGACATCCTGCTCTGGAATCAATCAGACTTACAGTTTTGGCTCCGTGAGCTTGAATGTGACTGCAACTCCAACCAACTCTCTAATAGAGACTAATGGTAACCGGGACCATTTTGATGTTAGGACTCATGGTTTTTGAAAAAACAAGAGTAGTTTGAGAGGTGCATTTAATGACCTTCCTCAGCTTTAGGATACTGTGCGCCCCTCCTCTCTCGCAAAGTCCCAGCAAAGTCAGGATGAGCCAGGCCTTCAAAATAAAAGCCCAGAATGGTATCTGTGTGTTAACGTAAATCTTGGGATGGATGTAGTTTTTTAGAAACAAGAGGTGTATGGAACTCATTGTGAAGCGATCAGTTGTACTCGAATCTGTACTGAAGAAACAAGCAATGGCTTGTTTTGTAGAACACAATCCTGAGAGGTAACTGTGTCTTAACAGGGAGTTGTAAAGGGTTGTTGCAAAGTAAAGTAATCTTAATAGGATGTTAATGGTGTGACTGTATTGTAGAACTCTTGCACAACGTAAACATCTCTGCCGAAATGTTCTTGTTGTAGTTATTTCTTAAAATAATTCCATTCAGAACCACTCTTGTGAAGTAAACGTGTTGCGGTAACATCTGAGGGGCATTTCTTCATCTCTTTCAAAATAAATGTTCTGTGACATTTGAAGACTTTGTACTGACTGGAAGTAAATAGATATTACCTGCATATATCTATAATGAACTATAATTTTCTTTCCTCTTTCTAACTACTACAAAAATGTCAATCAATTGCAGCACCTTTTTCTAGGAAAGCTACAGCAATTTCATTTTCGGTTGCAATAATGAAAGCAACCATCAGTATTTCAGTGTGTAGTAAATTTGTTTTACCTTTTCACTTCTAAGCCTCCAGTCCGACGCAGGTTGCTTTGAATGCAGCGTGTCTTCGTTGCGCTGGGTTTGTAAGGAAAAGGTCAGCCTCCAATACCAGTTCTGCTCATGGGAGGAACACAGGCACAGGCCTTCATGTGCAGATTACATGCCAGCAGGACCGCTAATAGACATCACAGTCACAGCTGGAAAGTTAGAGGAGGTGCAACTGCCACATTGGATAGGTAAGTGGACAAACATGTATAATGACAACGGTTTTGATTTAATAAAGGGAATAGTTTTCTACTCACTACCACACTGTAAGTTTGTTTTATTTCTTTGAAATTTTTCTTTCTTGGCAGATCACAACCCCAAAATGTCAGACAGCTTTGCAGTTCTACATGTGGAATCCTGTGGAGATTCTGTGGAACGAGTGTCTGAAGTGACATCGTCCCACATCAAGTTGCTGCAGCCCACTTTCTCACCAATTGGTGTCATGATCCGGCAGTTACTTGGCTTCCCTGTGAACGTTTTCTATGACGTGTTGATATACAAGAAAATCCAAACTGCCCTCAATCTCTATGTTTACCTGGTGCCACCTGATCCTGCTCTGCAAAAGGTTTCTCTTTCATTTGTCACAGCTATAAATTAAACATATACATATGTGAAAAGGGAAAACAGCATAGTTTCAATGCCGTTTTCTCCATTACGTGAAAAAAAAGCACAAAACACATTGTGACTACAAAAATGTTTGTTTACTTTGAGTTTGATCCCTTTTTTTCACAGGCAGTGGAAAAAGAGCAAAACTCTGTTGGATCAATTAAACTGCTAAAACCAGGCCCAGACAAGTCCATGGTATTAGGAGATAACTTATCTCTCAAAACAGACAAGGCGGGTGCACACATTCAACCCCCGGTATGTACGACTCAACAGCTCGAGTCACTATATTATCACTTCTTTCAAGTATGTTTGGAAAATTTACTAAGTAAATAATACTCTTAATTTAAAATAATGGCAAAAATTGTCTTCAACCCCATTTATTCTGTTCTCCACAGACACGAGAGCTCCGATACGATAGCAGAAATTTATTTGAGGTGTTCCTCAGAAATGCAGATGGCGACTTCACCCTCAAGCTTAAAAGTGAGCAAAACACTATCTGGAGCTGTTCTATTTTCAAAGGTAAGAGGTTTTCAAAGGATTTTATACTTGTTGATTTCGTGTAGTGGTTAGCACTCTCGCCTCACAGCAAGAGGGTGGCCGGTTCAACTCCAGCCTACAGCTCTTCTGTGTGGAGTTTGCATGTTCTCTCCGTGTCAGCGTGGGTTCTCTCCGGCTACTCCGGCTTCCTCCCACAGTCCAAAAACATGCACTTAGATTTAATTGGTGACACTTAATTGCCCGTAGGAGTGAATGAGAGCGTGAATGATTGTCTGTCTCAATGTGTCAGCCCTGTGATAGTCTGCCGACCTGTCCAGGCTGTACCCGCCTCTCACCCAATGTGAGCTGGGACCGAGTGCTGATAAGCATTTAAGTAAAATAATGAGTGAATCTATCTACTAATCAGCGTTATGCACTGTATTTTATTTCAGAAGACTACCAAACTCAAAGCACTGATCATAAACAAGGTAAGAAAAGACAAAAGGAGAACTTAAAGGTGATAAATGATAACATGAATTCACCTAGAGGCCTTGAATCACCATTGTAACTCTTTGTATTTATCCATTCAGAATTTTAACATACAGCCATTACAACTTTTATCATTCACTGTTTGTTTGCTTTGCTTTTGTCTTCCTGCAGGTCAGCATTTCGTGGATCAACATCGGAGAGCTCTGATTAACAGAGTGAGTGTAACAGCCCCCATCCTTGACGAGCTCATGGAGAGGGAGTTGATCTCAAAGGAGACCTACAATGATGTCAAAGCCTTAGCAACCACACAAGACCAGATGAGGAAAATTCTGGGGGTTTTGAACACAGCAATAGCAAAAGACGGCCTCAATGAAATCCTGAAAGGGATGACGAGTATGAAGCACCTTATCAGTGAGCTTGAGGCATCTGGATAAAGAAGCAAAATGTAGTAAAATGTGCTGCAGCTTTGGACACTATAGTGCCCCTTTTCGACCAAAGCAATTTCAGGGCCGGTTCGGAGCTGGTGCTAGTGCTGGTTCACAGTTGGTTCAACTTGTGAACCAGCTCTGAACTGTTTGCTTCTCCACAGGCTCTAGAGCCACGTCATTACGTCACTGTTAATGTCTGTGTATGTCTCCACCCTCTCAGCAAGAACAATAACAGGCAACGGTCACTACAACACATCTGTGCTGCTCATCCCTCAGACGCCAAATACATTCTGATTAACACTGAACATAAGATGTTAATGTTGGACTTAAGTTAACACTAGCCCGCTACGATTAGCACCCGAGCAACCGTCTGCTAACGTTAGCACGCTAGCTCACACGTATCAATCACATTTCAGTTAAACAAATCAATAATAAATGAATGATATATGTTTTTGTTGGTCTCTCACATAGACTGTATATAAATAATGGACGTAGTCACCGTGACGTCACCCATTGGGTGCCCGGTGGGGATTGACGCCGGGCAGAGGACAAAGCAAAACCGTGGCGGAGCTGGTCCATGGCCGTTCCACGCCCGGTGGAAATCCCCAGTAACAGTGAAAGGCGTCGAGCTCTACGTCTCAAACTAGACTTTTCTCCTCTGTAGTTCCCCCAAACTCAGTAAGTGAGGCATAAGACTAAGTCTCAATCTTCAAAAAGTGACTAAAGACCCAGCTCAACACACACTCATAATTTACGTAGTTGAAAGAAAAGGGAAAAAAGTACTATTTGCACCGTCTGATAGCACCTATGTCCATTTGGGCTCAAACTGAACCCATGTGCTGCCTTTTGACTTGATCTTTGCTTGTATTGTATGAACTCTCAAATGTACGTTGCTTTGTATAAAAGCGTCTGCTAAATGACATTGTTATATTGTAACAAAATGTATTTTTATAATTTCATTTTTTTTCAATACTTTCTTTCATGTAAATATTCATGTTTTACATCCAACAAGATGTGTCAAACAAACCCAATGCAATTGTAAAGAGAAGAGCACCCTTTGGTGCATTTTCCAGGATGCAGATTCTGTTGTATAAATGTTTTAAACGTATGTGACAGTTCTAAAGCTTGAAAAAGCAAATATGTCATTAAACAATGTAAGTATGTGAGGAACACTGTACTGTTCTGGACTAAAGACTTTGAAAATGTGAGATATTTTATGATTAATGACGAGACTGAATGTTTGTTTGTTTTAGTTTATTTTGTGTGTTTTTTCAACAGATTTCATTCAGAGTTTTATATTAAATGGGTGAATTATTTTTATCATGTGCCATTGCCAAGACAGAGATGATCTTTATATTGTGACATTTTCTCCATTTTTACTTGACAATTTTCAATGAAAGATTTATTTTTACATTATTAAACTAATTATTAAAGACAAATCTGTGTTATTGTAATGCTTCACACATTCACACTAAAATCAAGATTGCGTGGTTCATACCGAAGCCCATTTCCGCCAGTTATAAAAAATAAAAATGAAAAGTTGGCTTTTTTTTTGTTTTGTTTTTGCCCACATGAAATTGAAATTGTGAGATAAAAACATTGAAATTATGAGATAAAAAAGTCATAATTATGAGATAAAAAGTCATAAAGAATAAATATATATATTGAAAAAAATAAAAGTAATATTCCACAAAAAATAATCCTATAGTATGCCATGATAATTATATTTAAAATCATAAATTATGTATAATGTATAAATCCTGTTTTAAAAAGTAGAGTTATAGCTATAAACATTAAACAAAATTTTCATTGTATGGTTTGCAATGTAAAATTAATCATGGTATCATAAAAATATAAATTATACCATAAAAATGTAATTTTACATTTTACGCAATATATTCAGAAAATGTCATAGTATAGCCCCCCGTTGGCCCTGTAGGTGCAGTTCCTGCAGCGGCCACATGGCGGCAGCAGAGCATCATGTATAGGCAAACATGAGCCACTCCCTGACAGTAAAACCTACACTGGAAGTGAAGTTATTCACATAAACTACTTTATATATACTTTATAAATGTAAATAATATAACATTACTTTTTATTTCATTTTCGGATAACTTATGACATTTAACAATTACTTAGGCCTATGTCATTTTTGGACATTTTGCTGTGAACTATATTTCCAGACTATTACACATGGAAACATTTTTTAGCATTGTGCGGCATTAAAAAATAACTTTTTTGTCAGTTTTTAAAAAATACTATGGCATTATTTTTATTTTTAACGTTCCATAATATGACGTTTTTCTGTCATATCTGGACAGATCATGCTCTAATATCAACAGACTAGAATTAGGCCATTTTTAGCATGTAAAAGAATTATGACTTGTGACTTATACCATTATATGTATGAGTATAATAGGGACTCCCCCCCCCCCCCAACATCCTATAATATGGTGCTTTTTTGCAAATTAAATAAATACATAATACATACATATGATTTACATGTTATAGCATAATTGGCTACATGGCTGCTATTGAACGTTTTTATTAATATTGCACCAAGGGTTTTCTTCAGAGTATTTTTATTGCACATTAGGGAAACCAGATTGTCAGATGTCATTGTATGTTGTAATATGAACAATAAATAATACTAATATAAAAGAAAATGGACGTTTATATGTGCAAGGATATACACAGTATGGTATGAAAACAGATATATCACATAGAAAGTATACAAAAGATATTTATAAAAAGGTATGCTGTTAATATGTACAAGTGAGAAGTGTTCTACAATGCTGGTGTTAAACTGCTGCAGTTGGTGATATAAACAGACACAGAGGCACAAAGGCTGCTGCTGAAGGAGCTGCTCAGAGCTCCCACGGTGTCATGGAGCGCTGAGAGGTGTAGTCCATGATGGATTCAGTTGGACTAACACCCTCCTGACACCCATCTCCTCCAGGAAGTCCAGGGGTCTGTACAGGACACCAGTCCGTTGAGCCTCTTCTTGTCCCTCTCTGTTCCTGCAGCAGCCACAGCAGACCACTGCATAGAAGAATTGTGAAAATTGCCCAAAAATTGCAAGAAATGAGTTGATATATATTTAATTATCTATCTAAAAAAGACAGAAAAACACCACATAAGATGTCCAAAGATTTTCAAATAAAGGTCATACATTTTTAAAATGCCCCAAAATAGTCCTACTATTGTGTCTAAAAATGATTCATAAGGCCCAATTATAGTCTGTTGATACAAATTACATTCCAAATGTAACAGAAAAACACCACATTATGGGATCTCCGAAAATTGGACAAAAAAAAATCATACTATAGTATGTCGATTTTTGTCAAAAATGGTCAAATTTTAAAATACCTAAAAATGCTAAAAATGACTTAATTATAGTCTGCTGATACAAATTAGTTGCATAATTTGTCCAAAAATGACAGAAAAACCCATATTATGGGCTGTCCAAAAAAATAAAAAATAAGGGCGCTTTCACACCTGTCTCGTTTGGTCCGAGACCAAGACCTTTCGGACTTTTCAGTTTGATCCGAACCTAAATTCCAGGTGTGAAAGGTGCCGCGGACCACGGTCCGCACCAAAGGACCAAAGTTTGGTCCGACCAAAAGAGGTGGTCTCGGTCCGGACCAAACGAACCAAGGTCCGAACCTTTTGCAGTGTGAAAACAATTTTTTTTTTAATAGTTCGGACCTTAGTATCAATGGCAGGAAGTTTTTTTTTTACTTTGCCATAACTGTCAGGATTGCGACCATTTTCTCCTCTCCTGTCGACGGCGATACAGTTTTGGCATGATGAGGAGGCTCATCTTGTGAATACCAAGCACTCTCACGTGTTGCTCATGAAGCTGGTGCAGCTGGTAGCCAAAGACCAGCAAAAGTATTTGTTGCGGTGATCTGCCTGGAGGTGCAGCAGCGTGTGTGTGACAGCGGCCGTGCTGCTGCATGCGCGCTACGGCGTGTGTGTTGCTCCGCGGCGCCTCAGCAGGTGAGCACAATCACTAATCAGCGGCAAGGTAACACAAGACCAAGGACAAACATTTAATTGTGTGCACAACGGAGCTGAGGACAGCAGCAGAAACCTTCACTGCCACAAGACTGAAATAACGTATGGGAAAAGGACCCAAACGGAGTAAAAGGTGGCTCGCTGGATTCATTTTGTGTAAACACGTTAAGGAAGTAACACTGACGTCAGATGCCGGCCGGCCTAACAACGCAGCGTAACCAAAAGAAAATGAGCCGTGGAAATACACAAGGAGATGACGTGTCCAGTAGAATTGTCTTGTAAAGTCCGTTATTCCTTTTGCAGTGTGACACCAAAACCAACCGGACCGAATGTAAACAATGTAACAGAACACGGACCTTGGTTCGGACTTTCAGGTGTGAAAACGCCCTTAAAAGAGTCATACTATATATACAATGTCTATATTTGTCAAAAATGGTCAAATTTTTAAAATGCCTAATAATTTGCTTTAAAGTCTGTTGATGCATATTAGTTCTATATTTTGTCCATAAATGACAGAAAAACACCATATTATGGGATGTCCAAAAATTGGACAAAAATAAAAAGTCATACTATAGTATGTTCATTTTTGTCAAAAATTGTCAAATTTTAAAATGCCTAAAAATGCAACAAAAAAAATACTTCCTAGACTGTTGTTATAAATGATTTTTATAGTTTGTCTAGAAATGACATAAAAACACCTTATCATAGGATATATAAAAAAACATACATATGATGAAAAATGACATTTTTTTTTAAATACCACGAATTGTTTAAAATGGCCATATTAGTGTGTTGTTACGTATTATAGCATATTTTGTGCAAAGATGGGGAAAAAAACCCACAATAGTTGTAAGTTGTAAAAATAAAAAAAAAGGTAACTGACCATAATCCAGAAACAAACCCAATATTATGCATGCACAAAACTTGAAAAAAACATGTAAAACTTTTCGTTACTCCATAAAAACACAGAAGACAAATTTAGATCATTCCATCTTAAAAACTAGTTTGTGTTTTATTTCAAACAGTTTGGACACCATCAGAACCAGCCGTCATTCCCAAACTTCACTGCATCTACATGTATTCATGGTGAACTTCAGACAGCAGCATGTGCAGCAGCAGCGAGCACCCACAAACACCCACAACTCAACAGGAGGATTCAGTCGTCTGTCCGTCTGTTCGTAACCAATGAAAACACTTTGGCCCTCATTCATCAAACGAGCGTACGACAGAAAGTGAGCGTAAAGTGGGCCTACAATAATTTCTACGCAAGGCTCGGCATTTATCAATTTAGACGTGAGTGGAGCGTACGATCAGATCTCACATCTGCTCTCAGCTCGTGTACGTAAATTCGAGTCAGCGTAAAGGCCACACGTCTGAGTCTGAGAATTGATCAGACTATAGTATTGATGCCTGAAGCTGATAAAACTCTGGGACTCTGGTTCCTCTTTTTGGCCATTTTGCACCCTTCAGTGTCGTAAGCTCTTGAGGCGAGCCTTTTGAATCGGGTATATATATATATATATATATATATATATATATATATATCAACTCAACTCTGCCTCCTAGTAGTATATAGAGTGACAAAGTACATGCAGAAGGGGTTGTGGTAGACTTTTACCCAGGGACGGGTTGCTGTGGGAAACCTGTTTTTACACTTGACTAATTGTTTTCTTTTGTTTTTTTGGTGTTTATTTATTTGATTTGTTTTACATTTTATTTCATTTTTATTGTTTGACTGTTATATTCATATTTGGGGCTACACAGTGGTGTAGTAGTTAGCATTCTCGCCTCACAGCAAGAGTGTTGCCAGCTCTTCTGTGTGGAGTTTACATGTTCTCCCTGTGTCACCGGGTACTCCGGCTTCCTCCCACAGTCCAAAAACATGCACTTAGGTTTAATTGGTGATTCTAAATTGCCGGTAGGAGTGAATGAGAAAGTGATTGTCAGTCTCTATGTGTCAGCCATGCAATAGTCTGGCGACCTGTCCAGGTTGTACCCGCCTCTCGCCCAATGTCAGCTGGGATCGGCTGCAGCCCCCCGTGACCCGAGTGCGGATAAGCCGTTACTGATAATGAATGAATGTTTGTTTAGATTTAGCCAACAAAAGATTTTGTTTAAGTTTAAGCCAACAAAACTTTGTGCTTAGGTTTAGCCAACAAAACTACTTGGTTATGTTAAGGCAACAGAACTTCTTGACGATGTTAAGTCAATAAAACTACATGATGAGGTCAAGGCAACAAAGCTTTTTGTTAAGTTTTAGCCAACAAACCTACTTGTATAGGTTTAAGCAACAAAACTACTGGTTAAGTTTTAGTCAACAAAACTTTTTATTTAGGTTTAGGTTACAGACAATGTTAAGTCAACAAAACTAGCCTACATGGTTAGGTTTAGGCAACAAAGCTGGGTGCAAATTGCATTGTTTGCTTATGACATCTGGATGCTAACAGCAGCTGCCAACAGTTCCTTGATTTAGGATTCTAACATACAGTAATTACAACTTCCAAATTTCACCGTTTACTTGCTTTGCTTATGTCTTCCTGTTTCAGGTCGACATTTCGTGGATCAACATCGGACAGCTCTGATTAACAGAGTGAGCGAGACAGGTTTCATCCTGGACGAGCTCTTGGATAAGGAGTTAATCTCAGATGAGATCTATGATGCTGTTAGAGCCATACCAACCACACACAACCAGATGAGGCGCATTCTTAGGTCTGTGACTTCAGCCAGAACAAAAGGCATTACTGAACTTGAGGGATCATCTGTGTAAAGTAGCAAAAAGTAAAAAGTGTTGTTGCTTTGCACACTAGATGGACATTTAAAGCAATGTTATCCATGTCAATGTACCAGTAAAAGAGTATACAGAATACTTTTAGTAATTTACTTTTTCAATGTTTTACCTCATACCCAACACAAACTGTGACAAATCTTTCCATGTAAACAATTAATTATTAGCAGAAGTATATTATATATACTTATATATGTCTTGTCTAGTCAAGATGGCAGGTCACTTTGATCAGAGGCATGTCACCAAGACTAAAAACGTAAAGCCACGATGGCTTTGTAGTTATATTTGTTGTTTGCTATACACTGACTTTTAGAATATAGTTAGGTGAGTGACTAAGATAAATAAATCAATTGTTTTCTTCTACTGCCCAATTCTACAAATAATTACATTAATGCCAGATTTCCTACAGAACCAGAAAAAGACAGATGTGAGTCACTTTCTGAGACTCATGAGTCACTGGTAAGGTAGCAGCACCCATGACTAATAGTTCAGATAAAGGGTGTGTAACTCACACATTAGTAATCTTCTTGACTTTTGACCTGTTGAGACTGCTTTCAATAAAAAGACATCCCAACAATAGAGCCAAAGTCCATACAATCTCATCTTAAGTAATGGAGATAATGGAGTAAATCTATCAATAAAACTAACATTTCTGTTATTATTGGTTATGTTGTATTTTTGTGATGGCATTCTGTTAAATGGTTTGATGGCAAAATGTCTAGTACTTACATGAGTAAACATGTGTGTACCTGTTTTATTTCGACTGAACACACCTACCTCAGGTGTGGTGTTTATTATATTAGCTTCCTGGTTACAAACCACAGACACATCAGGGCAGACGACTCCGCAGAGATGTTTGCATCATACAAGAAAGAGGTAAGTCAAATGAAAAATCTTTGTTCGTAAAATCGTTTCAGATACACTGTAAAGTGAGTTAATGTAGTGTAAATATAACAAAAACAGGGCAATCATTTCTTTTGCAGTGTCATTGTGTAGAAAATGGTGGAGAAATGTACACACTCTGCCCTTGATCTTCACTTCATTTCAGGAAATAGTGTCTAAAAAAAACTCTTTAAAAGGGAAAAACTGCATTGAGGGGATATCAGTGTTGTGGGATGTGTAAAATATAAATATAAAAATATTTTTAGTTTGAATTTATCTTGATATTGTGTTAGTATATCCTGGTTTAATGCAGTATCCCTTTCTAGCTCTGTGTTAAAGGAGCCTATTGATTAACAGACCTGAATGAAACCATTAGTTGTTCGGAGAGCACAGGAGAGTCATGCGAGAAGTCGCACATCAACTAATAAAGTCACCTTTTTATTTGCAAAAGAGATTTATACAAAGCATATGTAAATCCACTCAGATGGAACCGGCTCCTTTCTTTTTTCTAATGGAATTAACTTAGGCCAGCCAACAGCTTTTGTTTTGCTTGTTATTTACTGTGAACTTGTAAAATAAAATCCTGGCCAGAAAATCACTATATAATTCTACAGCTTTGTTGTGAACTTCAGTCTCCACTGCAGTGAATATAACTCCTCTGAACCAGCCACAGAATTGGACTTGAGATAATTTTTAGACAAGCATAATATAACTACAGAAATATAATTACTGGCATTAATAATAGTAATAGTAGCAGTTAATACAATCGTATGATACAGTATACATTTAAGTATACTGAAGACCAAACGAGTATATTCCGTACATTTTCTTATTTTTTAAATTTCTGATATTATTCCTATCATACATCATGTAACCTATGTAAATCATTTCCCTACAAAGGCAATGGGCCAGTACAATACTAGCCAGACCCACCCATCCCAGATATTATCACAAGATTGAATGGGTGATAAATATGGACAAGTAGCAACCTGCTCAACCTGTTAGTTGGCTTGTAGCTCATTTATCAACCCAATGAATGCTTTGATATACTGTGTGTTGTTTAGCAACGGCCTCCACCAGCCATGGTAATTATTTCCAATGCAAAGTGATGTGACAAAGAAAGCAAAGAGGGAAGCAGTAAAAGTTGCTCTTACGAGGCATCATCTTATCAAGGCATATTTAAGAGGTGAGATAATAAGCTATACAAAATACAAATCCAAGGTACATTATGCACAATTAGATTTAGAACAAGAGCTCTATGACAGTGATGCTCCAGAAAAACAGCAGGAACTTCTTCAATTGAAAGCCCAACACAATGAATTAACTATAAATGAAATAGCTTTAAATTTGTTGTCTTTCTGATCATATTATGATCAGGGAGAAAAATCTGGAAAGTTGTTAGCATGGAGAAATAATAAGATACAAACAGATAGAGCCATTAATTTGATTATATTAGAGGATGGGAAAGAACTAGTGGATCCAATTGAAATAAATACTGCCTTTAAAAAATATTATGAAGACCTATATAAATCTGAATATCCAGGTAGCTCACAAAAAGAGAATTCACTTTTAGACCAGCTTGAATTCCCAACGCTAACTGAGGAGGTCAAGACAAATCTTGACAAAAATTTTAAGTATTGTAGAACTATCGAGCCGAATGGCATACCAATACAAATATATAAGAAGTTCTTGGGAAAATTGTTACCACATCTCTATGAGACGTTTAATGAATCATTTGAAAAAGGAATACTACCTCCATCCTTAAGATCTGCAGTAATTTCCCTTTTGTTAAAACCAGGCAAATCCCCCTCGGAAAGAACATCATACCGTCCTATATCATTAATGTCATGTGATACCAAAATACTATGCAAGGCACTGGCTAGGTGGATAGAAACAATCATTCCCAACATGATTGTTAATGATCAAAATGGGTTTGTACTTGGCAGACAAGCATTTCATAACACATGCAGGCTGTTAAATATTTTTTATGGAAAAAAAAATGCCAGGAACCATGTGGTCCTGTCACTGGATGCCGAAAAGGCGTTTGACAGGATTGAATGGAAGTACCTTTTTAATATACTTAGAAGATGGTTTAGGGGAAACATGTCTTAAATTGATTCAGTTATTGTACACTGAACAGAAATTAAAATGAATTGCCAATTTTCAAAGCCCTTTAATCTTTATAGATCTACACAACAAGGCTGTCCCATGTCCCCTCTATTGTTTTTATTTGCCATCGAACCCTTGGCCATGTTTAACCTTCAATCAGCTGACATCACAGATATGACTATAGGTAAGACTGAGCATCGTTTGTCTCTATTCACAGATGATATTGTAGTGTTTTTAACAAATCTGGGAACCTCAATTAAGGTGCTTTGCCAGCTTGAAGGTATAAAGTCAACAACACCAAAATGCCTTACGATTACTGAATAGAGAAGAAAGAGAATCCCCCAAAGCCATGCACAGTTTGCCACTGCCCCAGAAGGATTTACTTACTAAGGAATTAAAATAACCTCTGATATCGAAAATATTATATCATCAATAATGATCCTCTGTTATAGGTTGCCACTCTCCCTTTAACACCTACCATACGAATGTGGGGGACTAAGACTGCCTCATATAAAACTTTATTATTGGGCAGCCCAACTCTGCCATGTATTACTTTCTCACTACGAAGGTCCCAGCTTGGATAGAGACAGAAAAAACACATTAGAACTGCCACTGCACCTTAACCTTTATTCTGCGCCAACCAAAATACTTCCAAAACGGGCACATAATCCGTTCCTCAAAAATACTATATCAATCTGGCACGAGGCCCACACATTTTTAAATCTTCTTTAAAGCTTCTAAACTCTCAGGTTTCACGCCTATTTGGGGAAATGAAAAATTCAGAGAAGGGAGATGCGATATGGGATTCAAACATTGGATAGAAAAGGACTAAGCAAAATAAAATATTTATATATTGAAGCGACTCTAATGTCATCCCAACAATTGATAGATAAACATGACCTTCCAAGAAAACACTTTTTTAAGTACTTGCAAACTAGAAGCTTTATATATTCCCAAATTAAAACCACATTAGAACCTACACTGTCCACTCTTGAAAAAAATCACAGTTAACCATTTATATGACAAAGGACAGTTATCAAAGTTGTATGACATACTATTTGCAGGCTCCAAAGATAACTCAATTTCATGGTTAGCTGCATGGAAGAATGATCTTCAGGCAAACATCTCTGTAGAGGACTGGGAGAAGGCATGTCTTTATGCCCAAACCCAAACTATAAATACAAGATTTAAATTATTGCAGTATGGTGGTGGTTGTTCAGGACTTATATTACTCCGGTTAAATGACATAATTTTAACCCTGACATCCCTGATACTTGTAATAAGTGCACTGAAGAAATTGGCACTCTCTATCATTGTATGATGCTTGAGCTCACTTCTAAATTGACAGATAGTGTTGTTCCCATTGAAGCTAAAATGTGTTCATTACATATATACCCTGAATATTTTCCAGTAAATACGGAGAAACGCAAACTAATCAATTTCTGTTTTTTGCAAGCTAAAAGTGTAATTGCTTTGACCTGGAAGGATACTCAGAGACCTGATTCTAGACAGTGTGTTAACGAGATGTCTTGCAGTCTGGCTTTAGAAAAAATGACCTAAATAGTAAGAGGGAAAATTGAGGATTTTTATAAGATATGGATGCCTTTCCTTAATTTTATGAACAACATGAATATACAAATGCCTGGGAACAGGTATGCACTGGCACTGTGATTGTTTATGGCTTGAATCTTGTACCACAGCTAGAGTACTATGGAATAGTGAATTATGGAGAATTATGAATTGGGAGCAAGAAAAAGGATGGTGATCACGTGTTATAACTCTGCCTTAAACTGTCTTATTTATTTTATCATTATTATTCAATTAACTAAGCATTTTTAATTATGTATAATATTATTATTATTATTATTATTATTGTTATTATTTTTATTTTATCATTATTATTATTATTATTATGATTATTAAATTTTTTTATTGACACAATTATTTATTTTCCTCCAAGAGGACTGTTGGTTATGAGAGGGAGGGAAGGGATTTTATGACTGTTATTGGTCGTTGTGTTCATTGTGTATTGTGAAATGAAAAACGAACAAAACTCAATAAAGAATGTTTTGGGGAAAAAAGTTGCTCTTATGGCAAATGGGAGAGGTATAGTGGTTGATACGGGTCAAACAAATTCAAAAGCCACAACACAATACCAAAACCACAAAATAACGGAAGTGGAGATTGAACGGATGTTGATGTTGACTTCTTCTTTGGTGTTGTGGACAATGAAGAAAGAAAGATTATGAATAAATACAATTCCTGGTGACAACCCACCCCCAATATATTTGGTATTATATCCATTTGATATTTGATGCCATACAGCCTAAAAGTTAATTAACTAGTATATATATAAAATATAAAGACCTTAAAAAACATTGTCTATTAAATTCAAATAGCTATAATAATCTTCTAGAAGTATAATAATTACTTCTAAAGCGGCCAACTTTCCTTTACCAATTCTTCATTGCCCACAACACCAAAGAAGAAGTCAACATCAACATCCATTCAATCCCCACTTCCGTTGTGTTGTGTTGTGTTGTGTTGTGTTGTGTTGTGGTTTTGGTGTTGTGTTGTAGTTTTGGTTTTGGTGTTGTGTTGTAGTTTTGGTGTTGTGTTGTGTTGTGTTGTGGTTTTAGAGTTGTGTTGTGTTGTAGTTTTGGCATTGTGTTGTGGTTTTGGTGTTGTTGTTTTGGTGTTGTGTTGTGGTTTTTGTGTTGTGTTGTAGTTTTGGTTTTGGTGTTGGTGTTCTGTTGTGTTGTGGTTTTAGCGTTGTGTTGTAGCTTTGGTGTTGTGTTGTGGTTTTGGTGTTGTATTGTGATTTTGGTGTTGTCTTGTGTTGTAGTTTTGGTGTTGTGTTGTGATTTCGGTGTTGTGTTTTGTTGTGTTGTAGCTTTGGCGTTGTGTTGTGGTTTTGGTGCTGTATTGTGATTTTGGTGTTGTGTTGTGGTTTTGGTGTTGTGTTGTGTTGTAGTTTTTGTGTTGTGTTGTGGTTTTTGTGTTGTGGTTTTTGTGTTGTGTTGTGGTTTTTGTGTTGTGTTGTGATTTTGGTGTTGTGTTGTTTTGTGTTGTGTTGTGATTTTGATGTTGTGTTGTGGTTTTGGCATTGTGTTTTGGTTTTGGTGTTGTGGTTTTGGCATTGTGTTTTGGTTTTGTTGTTGTGGTTTTGGCGTTGTGTTTTGGTTTTGGTTTTGGTGTTGTGTTGTGGTTTTAGCATTGTGTTGTGTTGTAGTTTTGCCATTGTGTTTCGGTTTTGGCGTTGTGCTGTGGCTTTTGAATCCACTCGACCCGTATCTTCCACCATAGAAAGGACTTTGATGGGTCAACCCGGGACTTTATCCCAGGAGATCGGGTTCATATCCAAAGTCAAAACAAAAAGTCAATGTTGTTATTTGAAGTAACGCCAGCTAACATACTTTTATGTTACTAACGTAACTGTCACTTTCGGTTGTCATGTTTTCGCTGATAACACCTTAACTTTTTGCATTCCTGTAACTTTTTAAACTATTTTTTTAACGCCTAACCAGGAAGCTTTCTGCACTAACCCTAAAAAAGTAGTTCTGCAGCGTAATGGTAAAGAAATTGCGAACTTCTGACGAAACATATCCTTTTTGTTAGTCAGTAAGCAACCATTTAATGTGCTGATAACAACCTTCTCAACCTGCCAGCAGGTGGAGAAGACCCCTCCTCGCCCATTCTTTTGAGTTGATAACCACTGAAAACACCCATTCAATCACCAGATAACATTCAAAATAGGTGCCACAGTCTTTTGCGTCTTTTAATCTAATTGTTTTAGATTTCAGGTTCTTGAAGAATAAGGGAGACTATAAAATCTTTAATGGACACATCAACAGATTGTGGTGCTGGCTGCAAAGAGAAAAATAAAGGGATGATTACTTTTTGCTCTTTTTTAAAAATCTGTTATCACCATTTTTTCACTTTTCTTTTCCTTTTTCATTTAAGGGTGCACAACTGTAAAGTTTGAGATGGCCAGGAGACCAACCCTGTCCACTGCCGGAGGTGGACAAATTTATATGGGAAGTGAAATCAGAGATTCCCTTTCGCTTTTGGATGTTGTCTGTGCAAATCAGTTTGAAGGACAGCTCATAGATCCAAAAGTTGTTGGTCAAACAGAGGAAAACTTTTACAGAGGGGCCCCACCTGAATGGTTGAACTTTTACATTAGTGAACAAGCAGAGTCAGATGGTGATGGAACTCCTTTCATCAAACGAGACGGATACGACACACTTGTGCAGCAAATTCACAAAAAGAGAAAGGGCCCTGGAACATCTTCAATTAAGCTGTTCTACCAACAAGGCTCTGGGGGGACCACACTGGCTATGCAGGTGTTGTGGGACTTGAGGAAGACCTTCAGGAGTGCTGTTTTAACAGGCTCAACATCAGATATCACAAATGTTGCAAAGGAGGTGGTCCACCTTTTCACAGCAGGCAGTCGAGACCACCACAACACAGTGCTACTGTTGCTGAATAATGAGTTTATTTTGGAAAATCTGCAGGACAGCATCATAGAAGAGATTGCTGAACAGGAGCTAGATATTGATATGCCTGTGGTTGTTTTACTCAACTGTATGAGAGCAAGTGACCCTGTAATCCTCAAAAAGGAACATTCTTCCATGGCAAAACAACAAGTTAAGTGGTACAACAAGAGAAATGTCATACTCAAAAGAAATCTCTCATACAGAGAGAAACAAAAATTCAACAAGAAAAAGGACGAGCTTAGCAAAAAGTATGGTGATAAATGCAAACATTTTCATGGCTTTAACATAATGCAAAGCAATTTCTCTCATGCTTACATCCAAGAGGCATGCTCTGTATTCAGAACAATCAAAACAGCAAACAAGCCAAAGAAGACTCAGATGGCGGCCTTCCTATCCCTGCTGAATGCCTATGTACCAGGCTCATACCTCCTGGAGTCTCAGTGCCTGGACTTCTTCAAACATGACAACGACATGCACGGAGACTTTTCACTAGAGGACAGAATGGAGCCCTTTAGCCATCTCATCATAACCTTCCAACAAGATACAAGGTTTAAAAAAAAGGTCCGCATGGCTCACCCTTTGATTGCACAGTTTTGCACTGAGCTGATGGCCGAGGCAGGCCTAAAAAGAAGTGACACAGCAAGAGACTTCATCACCTGTTTGTGCAAAGATGAGGTACCTCCATTTTTGTCTGGCTTTATCAAAGACATGCTCACCAAAAGGGAAAACATGGGAGTGCAAAAGCCACACAGGGGAAGGAGAGGAGGGCCAAGGAAAAGAGAGGAGGGCAAAGAGCGGTTTTCTACACTGATTCTGCATATTGTAAAGATTGAGGGCAAGGAACAGTGTGCATCTGTTTTAAAAGTTGCATCAACTACATTTGCGCTGAATTCTTACTTCCCTCAAGCACTCTCTCGCTTTTATTACTCAGAGCTAGAAGATTACAATAAAGCTGAAAAGTGGGCAGAAGAGGCAAAGAAAAGAGATCCCAAAAAATCCTTCATTGCTGATACACTTGGCCAAGTCCATAAGAACCATTTGAAGAAAATAGAGAAATCTGCAAAACCAAGGGAGATTTTGCAACTCAAAAGCCATCGAAGCTTTCAAAGACGAAGAACAACTTGCTGAAAGTGAACATGAGAAAGACAACAAAGAAGATGGCAAGACAAAAGTATTTCGTGACTTCAACACCTCTGGTCTGTTTGGTTATCTGCAGGTTTGCAACCTTGTGTATGACCTACTTGTAGATCAGAACGCAACTTGGAAAAGAGTTCTCACAAAGCAAGTGTCCTTGAGCTCTGTCTTGGAATCACTTGGAGACACAAAACTCGACAAATTTAATGGTCTCATAAACAGCCTCAGAGACAAGGTTGAGAAAAAATTTGAGTTTTTGGATACCTATTTAACCTACTCAGGGTCTCTCATGAAGAAAAAAGATGTACCAAATATTTCTCAGGCTTCCAAATGCTACACGAAGTATGTCGGAGACTCAGCACCCAAACACAAAGAGAAATCTGATGAAACAATCCAGAAGCTTAAACAAAAACTGGCAGCCACTTCTGCTGGAGTACTCTCATGTCTTGACAGAAGATGCACTGTATCAGATGTTAAAGACATTGCTGCATGGTGGAAAGACATCTGTGAAAGCAATGATGCCACTGGACATGCTTTAGCCAACTACATCCTTGCTAATATCATGCTGATAAATAAGAATGAGACTCCACCCAATTCTGACTATCAAAATGCATTCCAACAGAACATGCCACTGGGCTTGAGAGATGCACCTGAGCTTCACATGTTAGCCCTGCTCATATGTTGGCCCACAGATGATGAAGACAAAGTCGTCCCTGACCTCAATCAATTAATTAAGCATCTTCAGGTCTCTTATGAACATGAATACACGAACCTCTTTCGATCAAGGTACATTCTCCCTCTGTTTTTTATCGGAAAAGGTCGAGGTCTGAGCAAATTTGTTCACAGAAGGGTCATTGAGACCTTCTGGATTAAGGATGCACTACAACACTCAAACACTAATTGGAGGACTGAGAATATTTTTAAAGATCCCACAGTCCAAGACCACCTTCTCAAAGTTGAAGGAGTAGTGCGAAACTACAGATTGTATGCAACTTTCGGAGGCACCGAGATTGAGGTGGATGTCAACCGGAGAGACAGCTTGTGGAAATCAGGAAAAGTTTCCTTCTACCTTGGATTTACCATCAGCGGTCCTATAGCCTTCTGCATTATGAAAAGAACTGCTGCTCAAGGTAAGAAAGTTAACTATTATCCTATAATTTCTGCATTTAATAGAGAATTTGGGGATTTTTAAGGGGGAGATAGCAGGTCAACAGTTGATGCATCTGAAAGCTGTGAACCTGTGTGTCAAGATATTTTTGGACATTAATCTATCATATTGATTAATTTGTTAATCAATAAAAGTGTATAAGGGGCGTTCCCGGTGGCACACCTGGTAGAGCGCGTACCATAGAGGCATTGTCCTTCTAAGTGGGCGGCTTGGGTTTGAATCCGACTCGGAGCCCTTTCCCGCATGTCCTCCCCTCTGTCTCCCCCTTCACTCTGTCCTATCAATAAAGCCCAAAAATGGCCAAAAAAATATCTTTAAAAAAAATAAATAAAAGTGTATAAGGGTTTTAGAACATTTTGATATGAACATTTGTTTACAAATGTCTCCTAATCTTCAGCAGAAGAGGTGAAACAAGGAGCTTGTGGTCGTGTTACGGTAAGTCTTATTTGCTTGCTTGTTTTAATTAGTTTCTGTGGAAAACAGCTATTTTAAAAATATTGCTTTCTGAAACAGGACTCCAGTGGTTGGACTAAACTTGAACCAGAAGTCAAACAAGAGGATGAAGGTCAAACCTTTAGGTAATTACAACATCTCAACATGTCACAGCACAGAGACTCTATGGACATTTGAAGACTGAAAAAAACATTTTTTGAAAATTAATTGAAAATATTTAACTACCAAGTCTAATTAACAGTAAAGCAAAAATAAATCCAAATACACATTTTGTCACCCAAATAATGGGGAACTACCCTGGAAACGAGTCGAATCTGCTGAGCTCATGTTTTATTTGCTCTGGCAGATAAGTCTGGTAAGCCTTGGATTTAGACAGATTTCCACCTGGCGTGGACGTCAACAGGCCAATCACAACCATTTATCCCATTTGAGCTTCTTGCAGATCCAAATCAATTTGTTTTCCTTTTCACTTCTAAGCCTCCAGTCTGATGCAGGTCACTATGAATGCAGCATGTCTGCCCTGCGCTGGGTTTGTAAGGAAGAAGTCCGCTTCAGATACCAGTTCTGTTCATGGGAGGAGCACTGGGACAGGCCTTCATGCAAAAATTACATGCCAGCAGGACCACTACTGGACATCACAGTCACAGCTGGGAAGATAGTGGAGGTGCAACTGCCACACTGGATAGGTAAGTGGACAAGGACATATACATGTATATTGAAAACAGTATTCCTATTTGTATAAACAGTACATTGTATAGTTTTCTCTTCACTGCCACACTGTAGGTTTGTTTGTTTTCTTTTTTTTGGCAGATTACAACCCCAAAATGTCAGACATGTTTGTAGTTCTACATGTGGAATCCTGTGGAGATGTTGTGGAACAAGTGTCTGAAGTGACATCATCCCACGTCAAGTTGGTGCAGCCAACCTTCTCTCCCAGGGGTGTCATGATCCGGATGAAACTGGGTTTCCCAGTAAAAGTTTTCTATGACGTGTTGATATACAAGACAAAGAAAGAATTCCTCACATTGCATGTGTACCTGGCCCCACCTGATCGTGATATACAACAGGTTTGTATTATATTTTTTCACTTAAATTAATACAACCAATTGGAGATGTAAGAAATATGCACCTGAAAAAATTTAAAGACACAACACAAACATTGTTATGTACTTTAAATATAGATGCTTAAGGCTCCATTTTTTTGTATTGTTTTCCAGGCCGTGGAGAAAAAAGAGACAAAGTATGGATCAGTGTTAATCCGAAAACCAAGCCCAGATGAGTCTCTTCAAATGCTGGATCATTTCTTCCTCAAAACTAACACAAAAACTGCTGAAATTGTCCCTGATGTAAGATGTTAACTATTTTAATTATAAGGCTCAGTATTAAAAAAACAAAAACTAATTAAAAAAATTAAAACAAATGATTTAAAACTTCCAAGCTACCTCTATGGCTAAATAAATTAGCTATTTTTCAGCTATAATAAATAAAAATACGTGTTCCCTGAATAATCTGTAATTTATGTAATATAAATGAAATACAATATTACTTCGATTGGATCAAAATAATGTGTCATTTTTTACTTTTCAGGGTATTATTAGAGCAAAAACGATTTGATTGACAGGAAATAACCAGCAACTTGTTTAAAAGTCAATTCAATGTTTGTTATTTCTCAAAACAAACTAGTGAAAAAGGTGCAGAATATTCTCTGTTTTCAATATCTAAAATGAGACAAGTAAAGTTTTCCTGTGTATCATTGTTAGTTAAGTTAAAGTCTTTGGGTTTCGAACTTGGTTGAACAACAGAAGACATATTTAGACTTCAACTTTTTTTTGTTCTTTTCAAACTTGGGTGATACATTGCTATCCTTAAACAATTATATATAACCATAAGAAAAATGTCTAAAGGTCTGTCCTTTCCTCCACAGAAATTGAAGCTAAGATATCAGAGGAGAAATTACTTTGAGGTGTTCATCAGAGATGCAGACAACGATTTCTGCCTAAAACTGGAAAGCAAGCAAAAGAAAAACAGTACACAGCACACTGTCTGGACCTGCAGTATTCGAAAAGGTCAGTGTCGTGTTTGTTTTTTAATAATTTTAAAATGTGCAGCCAGTATGTGCCACCTATGTGATGTTTAGCCAAATGTGCCAATTGTTAAACAAGGCAAATGCCTTGAGCATTGGGAATTTCATGCAAAAGCCACAAGCTATACTTATCTAAACAGCATTGTGACTTCTATTTGTTTTCAGGGGACTACCAAAACCAAAGCACTGATCAAGAACAAGGTAAAACAGACATTCAATCTGGAAATTAGAAAGATTGAGAAGTAACAAGGTGACTTCACTAGAGGCTTCTAACATACCATTTGCTTTAGAAAAAAAAAATTCAGGTCATTGATTAAGAATTTTAACATACTATCATTACAACTTTTATCGTTCACTGTTTGTTTGCTTTGCTTTTTGTCTTCCTGCAGGTCAGCATTTTGTGGATCAACATCGGAGAGCTCTGATTAACAGAGTGAGCGAAACAGCTGACATCCTGGACGAGCTCGTGGAGAGGGAGCTGATCTCAAAGGAGACCTACGATGATGTCAAAGCCTTAGCAACCACACGAGACCAGATGAGGAAAATTCTGGGGGTTTTGAACACAGCAATAGCAAAAGACGGCCTCTATGAAATCCTGAAAGGGATGACGAGTATGAAGCACCTTATCAGTGAGCTTGAGGCATCTGGATAAAGAAGCAACATTTTGAAAAAAGTGCTGCAGCTTTGGACACTATAGTGCCCCTTTACGACCAAAGCAGTTTCAGGGCCGGTTCGGAGCCGGTGCTAGTGCTGGTTCACAGTTGGTTCAACTTGTGAACCAGCTCTGAACTGTTTGCTTCTCCACAGGCTCTAGAGCCACGTCATTACATCACTGTTAGCGTCTGTGTATGTCTCCACCCTCTCAGCAAGAACAATAACAGTCAACGGTCTCTACAACACATCTGTGCTGCTCTTCTTCATCCCTCAGACGCCAAATATATTCTTATTAACACTGAACATAAGATGTTAATGTTGGACTTGTTGTAAGCTAACACATACCGCTAACATTAGCACGCTATTGATTGCCGGCTAATGTTAGCACCCTAGCGACCATCCACTGATGTTAGCACGCTACCTCACACGTATCAATCAAATTTCAGTTAAACAAATCAATAATAAATGAATGATACACGTTTTTGTTGATCTCTCAAGTAGACTGTATAAATAATGGACGTAGTCACCGTTACGTCACCCATTGGTTTGTGGACCGCCTGTTGGAAGCCTCGAGTTCAGCGTTACACTTGTCACCATCTTGTGTCGCCATCTTGTTTCCGATCAGGGAGCAGACCATATTTGGACTGTGGAGGAGTGAGAGGGATCTGATCACTGACTACAGCCTCTCTACACCTCAACCTGAGTGAGCGAAGCCGCTGCTAATTCATGTTAGCATTAACTGGAGCATTAACTGGGATGTTAGTTTTGGCAAAGAACAAAAACAAAATGTACGTTACTGACCTCAGAAAACTGAGCATCGACTCCTTGGAGTGTCTGTTAGTCCAACCAAACGCTGAACAAGACATTTTTACTGAACAAAACGTTCAAATAAACTGTCAATAAGTGAAAATACAGTGAAAGGGTCAAAGTCATGAGACCAAACCGCTAAACGTCCTTTTTTATATCTACATAACGTTATATATTTAACTTTATTGACACTTTGCCGTGGATACGCATTGTACTGCTTCCCTCCTGATGACGGCTCGCCTTGTTCGTGACCTGTCATTTTTTCAACTTTTATTTTCTTCTAAATGGGGTCGTTATTTGAACTATTAACATCAAATTGTCTTGAAGAAGATTTTTTACTAGCGATTGAGACCATAGTGGTAACAAATCAAGTGAGAAATGTTCTCATTTTGCATTGAAATTAATGGACAGAAATGTTTTTGCAGCCAAACTTAGCACCCCCTGCTGGAATTTTTGGTAGAATGCAGCTTAAGGCACTTCCTGGTTTACTTCCTTGCTCAGACCCGGTTGCCGCCTGGTCTCTCAACAGAATTGAGTTGGTCTTGTTGGTCAGATATCCCAGCCTCTAGCCCCTGACGTATCGGTTCGCGGTTCAAGACCAGCAAAGAATTGGTCCCGCTGTGGAACCAGTTTTCCAGGGTAGGAGCTGGTTCTTTGGCAGTGGAAAACCAAAGAACCATTCCCAATTGGACACCGCCGGGATCGGCTCCAGTTGAAAAAGCCCTATAAAAGGACACTGAGATAGAGGAATATACAAAGTAGTGTTGACCAAACTGGAGAGGACAGGAAGTCTACTGTATATTTTGGTTTAACTATAACACACGAGAGATAGAGCACTGGAAACTGCAAATACCTGGCCTTAATTAAGAGTTGGAGGTGGACATGATAAAATATCCCCCCATAAATCCATGAGATGTTCATCATACCCTTATTAAAGATATGTGAACATGAACAGCGAAGCATTTTTAATGATTCAACCCTAATATTATCTATCTTGCCAGATCTTGCAAGAGTGAGATTTGTCTCCTGTTTTGTCTGTCAGAAAAATATCATATTAGTGTCGGAATGTTGAGAAGATGGGTCCTGGGTCAAATATTTACTTTCTGGGACAACCGACTTCATTTCTCCCATTGGAATCAGGAGACCTGGTCTCCTAAAGGGGCGTGGCAGGAACTAAACCCATCGATAAAGATACAAAAACTGAGTCGTCATTGAACCGTTTCGCTCACTCGTGGATGTCACTTCTGGCCCAGAATCCTTCATAATTACTACGGCCCTAAAACTTTGCATGGTCTTCTTTTGCATTTTGTTTGTGGATTTATGAAATATATTAAGCCTACTAAAGACTAAACAACACGTGAAAGAAACATATTCTCCGTTACTAATTTCAAATTTGGCGCAGTCATCCACAATCACTGTTTGTCACACCTCCGTATGCTGATGATAACCAGCTATTCCTGTCCTTCCCACCACACCACCTCACTGCCTGACTCAACCTCTTCAACACTGAACTTCTTGGCATCCCGGCCTGTCCCGCCTTATATCAGCCAATAAATACTCAGCTTGGATCCATGCAACTTGTGCCCACAAGTTCTGCACAAAATGTAGGTGTCATGAGGTGTGTTCCCACTATAGTCAAATACCCAGAATGAGGCGGGTCTCCCTCACTGAAACGCCCCTAATTTGACCGTTTTTTGGCCCTGTCGAAGAGCAGTGCAATCTGCAGCTTCCTTTCATGTAACTAAGATTAGTTTTTTTTTAAGTTGCAAAAAAAGTCAGTAAAATGAGTTCAGATTTGGATAAAACAAACATCACACTTCTATATTCTCAGTTGTCTCCAACAGCTGAGTCTTTTATCTGTTACAACTTCAATATACGTTTTGTTTCATGATTTTAGGATCATGATATATATCAAGCAATCTTTGCTTGTATTGTATGAACTCTCAAATGTACGTTGATTTGTATAAAAGCGTCTGCTAAATGACACTGTAACATTGTAACAAAATGTATTTTTATTATTTCAGTCTTTTTTAATACCTTCTTTCATGTAAATATTCATGTTTTACATCCAACAAGATGTGTCAAACAAACCCAATGCAATTGTAAAGAGAAGAGCACCCTTTGGTGCATTTTCCAGGATGCAGATTGTGTTGTATAAATGTTTTAAACGTATGTGGCAGTTCTAAAGCTTGAAAAAGCAAATATGTCATTGCTGGACTAAATACTTTGAAAATGTGAGATATTTTATGATTAATGGAAATATTTAATGTTTGTTTTACTTTATTTTGTATTTTTTTCCAGCAGATTTCATTCAGAGAGTTTTATATTAAATGGGTGAATTATTTTTATCATGTGCCATTGCCAAAAGAGATTGTTCTTTATATTGTGACATTTTCTTCATTTTTACTTGACAATTTTCAATAACAGATTTATTTTTACATTATTAAACTAATTGTTATTAAAGCCAAATCTGTGTTATTGTAATGATTCACACATTCACACTAAAATCATGATTGTGTGGTTCATACCTAAGCCCATTTCCGCCAGTTATAAAATAAAATTGAAAACTTTTTTTTGCCCACATTAAATTGAAATTGTAATATAATATAAATATATATATTTATAAATATATATATATATATATATATATATATATATATATATATATATATATATATATATATATATATGCCATGATAATTATATTTAATTCAATTTATGTATAATGTATAAATACTGTTTGAAAAAGTAGAGTTCTATAAACATTAAACAACATTTTCATTGTATGGTTTGTAATGTAAAATGAATCATGGTATCATAAAAATATAAATTATACCATAAAAATTTAATTTTACATTTTACACAATATATTCAGAAAATGTCATAGTAATAATAATCAAAGTGTTTTTATTGATTTTCATATTCAAACATCAAATTCAATACAAAATAGTAGGATTCAAAATATACATCACAAATACAGGTCTAAACTACAGACAAAACAGTAACAAGACAGATCCTACTAATACCAGACATCAGACATACCCACCACCCACGTGGTCCAGGCACTCTCGGGTTAAAATAAATAGATAAATGAAAAATAACAAAAATGACATCAACAACAATAATAATATTCATTAATTCCAAAATAATAATAATAATAATAATAATAATAAATAGTAAAATAATAATAGTAACAATAAAGACATCAAAAAAAAAAAAAAAAAAAAAAAAAAAAAAAAAAATAAAAAAATAAAAAAAAAAAAATACAGGAGGGGGGGGGGGGGGGTCAAAAGCTGCCAATTATGTTGGAGCCGATGAAAACTCACGTTCAAAATAAAAAATAAAAGGCTGCCAGACCTTAGAGTATCTCTTAGTGTTGCCCTGTAAAGTAAATCTAAGATGTTCTAATTTAAGGTGTGCCATCACCTCCTCTACCCATCGTTTGTGAGTTGGCGGTGCTGCCTTTATCCAGTTAAGTAAGATCAATCTCCTGGCCAACAATGAAGAGAATGCTATTGCTTTTCTTTGAGCAATCGTTAATTGCGTTTCCTCCGGTGCCACACCAAAAATGGCTGCCAGAGGACCAGGCTCTATATTTTTGTTATAGATGGATGAGAAGGTTTTGAAAATGTTGGTCCAAAACTCTTTTAGCCTGGGACAAGACCAGAACATGTGACATATGTTGGCTGGCACCTGTTTACATCTAGGGCAAGTCGGGTCTGCTCCCTGGTAAATTCTTGCCAGTTTCTCCCTTGTGAAATGAAGTCTGTGTAGCACCTTAAACTGAATCAATCCGTGTCTAACACATATAGAGGAACAGTGTATCAGTTCCACTGCCCATCTCCAATCAACCTCCGATATGTCCAACTCTAACTCTTCCTCCCATTTCCTTTTTATGTAATCAAGGGATGGGCAGAAAATGTCATAGTATAGCACCCCTATTGGCCCTGTAGGTGCAGTTCCTGCAGCGGCCACATGGCGGCAGCAGAGCATCATGTATAGGCAAACATGAGCCACTCCCTGACAGTAAAACCTACACTGTAAGTGAAGTTATTCATTAATACTACTTTATATATACTTTATAAATGTAAATGATATAACATTACTTTTTATTTCATTTTCGGATAACTTATGACATTTAACAATTACTTACGTAATTTTTGGACATATTTTGCTGTGAAATATATCTACAGACTATTACACATGTAAAAAAAAATTAGCATTGTGAGCCATTAAAAAAAACCTTTTTTGTCAGTTTTTTTTAAATACTATAGCATGATTTTTATTTTATTTTGGACATTCCATAATACGACATTTTTCTGTCATATTTGGACAGATCATGCTCTAATATGTATCAACAGACTAGAATTAGGCAATTTTTAGCATTTAAAAGAATTATGACTTGTGACTTATACCATTATATGTATGAGTATAATAGGGACTTTTCCCCCCCAACATCCTATAATATGGTGCTTTTTTGCAAATTAAATAAATACATAATACATACATATGATTTACATGTTATAGCATAATTGGCTACATGGCTGCTATTGAATGTTTTTATTAATATTGCACCAAGGGTTTTCTTCAGAGTTTTTTTATTGCACATTAGGGAAACCAGATTGTCACGTCATTGTATGTTGTAATATGAACAATAAATAATACTAATATAAAAGAAAATGGACGTTTATATGTGCAAGGATATACACAGTATGGTATGAAAACAGATATATCACATAGAAAGTATACAAAAGATATTTATAAAAAGGTATGCTGTTAATATGTACAAGTGAGAAGTGTTCTACAATGCTGGTGTTAAACTGCTGCAGTTGGTGATATAAACAGACACAGAGGCACAGAGGCTGCTGCTGAAGGAGCTGCTCAGAGCTCCCACGGTGTCATGGAGCGCTGAGAGGTGTAGTCCATGATGGATTCAGTTGGACTAACGCCCTCCTGACACCCATCTCCTCCAGGAAGTCCAGGGGTCTGTACAGGACACCAGTCCGTTGAGCCTCTTCTTGTCCCTCTCTGTTCCTGCAGCAGCCACAGCAGACCACTGCATAGAAGAATTATGAAAATTGCCCAAAAATTGCAAGAAATTATGAGTTGATATATATTTAATTATTATCTATCTAAAAAAAGACAAAAAAAACCCACCACATTATAAGATGTCCAAAAATTTTCAAAAAAAGGTCATACATTTTTGAAAAATGCCCCAAAATAGTCCTACTACAATCTGTTGATAAATATTACAGTATTCTCTCTAAAAATTATAATAATATATTATGAGATGTCCAAAAAGTGAATAAGTCATATTATAATATATATATATATGTTTTTGGGTCAAAAACGTCAAATTTTTAAATGTCTAAAAATGATTCATAAGGCCCAAATTACAGTCCAAATGTAACAGAAAAACACCACATTATGGGATCTCCGAACATTGGACAAAAAAAAAGTCTACACTATGAAAAGTCATACTATAGTAAGTCGATTTTTGTCAAAAATTGTCAAAAATGACATTCTGTTGATACATAGTTGTATAATTGGTCCATAAATGTTTAAATGGTCAATGTTTAAAATGCCTAAAAATGCTAAAAATTACTTAATTATAGTCTGTTGATACATATTAGTTGCATAATTTGTCCCAAATGACAGAAAAACCCATATTATGGGATGTCCAAAAAAAAAAAAAAAGTCATACTATTGCATGTTGATTTTTGTCAAAAATGGTCAAATTTTAAAATGCCTAAAAAATTGCTTTAGTACAGTCTGTTGATGTATATTATTTCTATATTTTGTCCATAAATGACAGAAAAACACTATATTATGGGATGTCCAAAAATTGGACAAAAATAAAAAGTCATACTATAGTATGTTAATTTTTGTCAAAAATAGTCAAATTTTAAAATGACTACCTAGACTGTTGATATACATTAGTTGTATAGTTTGTCTAGAAATGACAGTAAATCACCTTATCATAGGATATAACAAAAAAAACACCATATGTATGATGAAAAATGTAATTTTTAAAAAAATGTTTAAAATGGCCATTTTAGTGTGTTGTTACGTAATATAGCATATTGTGTGCAAAGATGGACCCCCCCCCCCCCCCCACACACACACACACACAATATTATAAGTTGTAAAAATAAAAATAAAAAAAGATAAGTGACAAAAATCCAGAAACAAACGTAACACTTTTCGTTGCTCCATAAAAACACAGACAAGACAAGTTTAGATCATTCCATCTTAAAAACCAGTTTGTTTTATTTCAAACAGTTTGGACACCATCAGAACCAGCCGTCATTCCCAAACTTCACTGCATCTACATGTATTCATGGTGAACTTCAGACAGCAGCATGTGCAGCAGCAGCGAGCACCCACAAACACCCACAACTCAACAGGAGGATTCAGTCATCTGTCCGTAGCCAATTAAAAACACTTTATGGGCAGAACTTTCAGAAAAGACTAAAAAAAAAGATTTTTTTGTCTAATTCAGGCTGCTGAGCTTCAGCCTGAGTCAAGGGGTATAAATATGAACTCCATAATGTGGTAGTTTATATAAATTGATGCAAAAACAAACTGTCTTTAGTTACAATCAGGGTTGTTGTTGTTGTTGTTGTTGTTTGTCTGTGAGGCCGCCGTTACTCCGCACACCAGTTAGTTGCAACGTACATAATCAGAGTGTTAATGACACATTCAGTCACTTTTTGCCCGTTACATACTGGGTTCAAAACATTTACATTCTTGGTGAGTCTGAAAAGCAGTAGCGATGTGGACAACCGAAGCCCTGGAGGGACATTTCAGAGGACAGAAATAAACTGTTAAAGGAAAAATCCACCCATAGATGTCAGTTTTTGTTATTTAATGAGTTCGTTTTTAAGAAAATGTTGGTGCTTCTTCTTTCCCCCAACCCAACTTATCTATTTTCCCAGACTACTTGAGAAAAACTTTAAAAAGTTCTAGACTCTAGTCTTGTTTTGAAGTGATTTTTTTTCCAAACAGAAAAAACTAAACAGAAATTTGACAGAAATTTACATCTTTTAAATCCGGGGTTTAATTGCTTTTCAACATTGTGATTATTGAAATGTTTCAAGGTGTCACCACAACATTTAACCAGTTATTAATGGGCAACAACTTAATTAAATATCAACTTATAAAATGGGATATACAGCAACGAACCAACAGCTAATTTAACCCCCAAGTGTTCATGTACTTTAAAGTGGATTTTTCCTTCAACACAGTGATACACAGGACACTTTTTGGTCAGTTACTTTCTGCACCGCAGTGTGGATCCTTCAAAATAAAAGTATCCTCATGAAATCAGTTTTCTGTGTACTATAGTGTGATCAGTCTACGGAAGAGGTTTGGGGCCAGGTAGGAGTAAAAAATAATGAGAAAAGGATTTTTTTTTTCCATTATGCAGTTCGAGAAAAAAGTCGAGATGACAAGGAAAGTCTAGATGTCGAAAATAAAGTTGAAATACGATTCAAGAAAAAAGTCGAAATGACAAGTATTAAAAAAAACCCTTGTTTTTGGTAAAATTGGAAAGATATTCACAGATTTGTGTCAATAAGTCATCAGAGTTAGGGCTGGGCGATGCATCGATATAAAAAATATATTGATATATTTTTTAATGTGATATGGAATTAGACCATATTGCATATGTCGATATAGTTCAAATTTGCTCCAGGCAAGCTGCGGCTTTTATTTAAGATATTTTTTTATTTAAATGTGCATTTTATGGAGCTTTGATTTCAAATAAGGTACTTCTGTTGTTATACAGAATTTATGTTCACTTAAATAAACGGTTTCAATAAAACTACTTGTGACGTGTCGTATTTGACTTTGACTGAACATTTGCTCTCACTTTGTGATAAAAATATCGGGATATATATCGTATATCGATATCCAGCCTAAATATATCGGGATATGATTTTTTGACCATATCGCCAAGCCCTAATCAGAGTAACATTGTTTTCTATCCAAACAGTTACTGCAAGCTACAACCTGATTTTCATAAATGTCATAAAATGAGCAATAACCACCATATTTAAGGGTGTACTAAAATCCCCAGACACATAAATGCGCTATTCTTGGTAGAAGGCTAACAATAACTATTGTTTTTTGGGAAAATCTACTTTTGTGAATTTTTTAGACATATATTGTCTTATATTATATACAAATTTTGTCAACATTGTCTTTCAACTTTTTTCTCAAACTTAATGATTTATTTTTTTCCACTCCCTGGCCCTAATCCTCTTCCGTACCAGTCAGATTACATATTAGTTTATATACTTTGGGATGTTTGTTTTAGGCTGCCTGGCATGCCAGATGGGTGGAGCTTGTTACTTTTCTGTTTGTTTGTTTGTTTTAGCACCAGGCGTATTGATTTGTTACCAGAATAAAAGCATTTCGAGACATAACATCAACTAACATTTTTGATCTAGATCTGCTGATTTTTTTCAAGCAAGCAATTAATTATATTCCAATAATAACATCTGTATTTATGTACACATCAACATCTCTCATCACATACTCCCAAATTTAACCAAAAATAATCTTAAAATATCCAGAGCTGCCTACACAAAAATTGTAGACTAGTAAAATTAGTGAAAATATCAAAAACAAGTGAAACATCTAAGAAAAATAAGATAAACATTAATGATAATATTATTTATAGTATTTAAATAAAATAAAAAAGAGCCTTGTTTCAACATAGTTTTCCGATGCTTTGTCCAGAGAAGATTTTTCAACCGGTCTTGATGACACATTTTGGGGACCGATGACTGCATTTGGTTAAAAAACAGAATCATAACCGACTCCAACTGAATCTGTAGACGTTTATCCCCCCAAATAATGTGGTTTTGTGCTTGTTTTTTCTTAGTTATACAATGATAAAACAGAAACAAAAAATTAAAAAGCTCCAAATACGAACACATAATTTGGTACATATGAAAGTAACTCATATAGGAGTCCACAGTTTCTGTTGGTGCCTGGGTAAAACCTGTAAACTGCCTTTAAGGGATTTTCAAAAAACTGGATGGAACCCCAAAACAGATTCAACACCACCTTCCTTTCGTGTAGTTTAGTTGAGTTTAAGAGCAGCACAGACAAGACAAGGAAATAGTGTTGATTTTGAAGCCTCAAACCAGTGAATGAAGTTATCTGAAGCGGCTTCTTTCCTTCTCTTATTTACGTTCAATTTTGAAAAATTAAGCAACCAAAGCCAGACGTTCAAGAACTTCAACACTTCTGCGGTTGTGAGAAGCTGCTTTAAACTTCAGCACGAATGATCAGATTAAACTGATAAATCTATTAATTTTGTTCTTGACCATCAAAATAAAAGCCTCCAAAGAAAATAAATGATTTCAGAATATAGTATTTTTGTTACAAATTTACGTCGTGAAAAGTGTTTTTCTTTAGCAGGAGAGAGCAACTTCAGATTATTGAGATGCGCCAAACTCCAAATGTCGCTTTAGAGGTTTAGCAGCAGCCCTACTTTTATTTTACTGTACATTTTAACATTCAGTTAATACTTGACCCACTGCCCGGGGCCACTCAGCTACTGTAGAATATAAACACCTTTAAAAGGCTACAGAGAGCATGTTTTCCATTCGCTTTCCATCTGCTGCAGCTCTGTTACAAACAGAAAAAGAGTGACGAGGTGAGCTTGCTTGTTGATCTGGGACTGCCCAGTCGGGTGGAGCCTCACGAGATTCGCGACATAAAAACATACTTTAAAAAAAACAAGTCAAACCCCCCCAAAAAATGAAAAATAAACACGACATTTTGGTTTGTTTGTGCGTTGAAATGATAACAACTGAGTTTAAAAAAGAGGCTCAAGTTAGGCAGAATGAGTTAAAGTTAGAAAATGCCTTTCCTCCGCAGAATTAAAACCAATTTGAATTTATTAATTACACTCTTAGCACGACCGCGACTCTTCCCTGCAGATTAGAAAAAAAGATTTGCCAATTAACTGAATAATTACATTTTTCTGCAACTATTTTCATAATCAGATCATTAAAAAAAAAAAAAAAAAAATCCCTACTCAAATGTGAGGATGCTGTTTTCTCTTGGTTTTCTATCATTGAAAATGTAATTAATTGTAACTGTTTTTGTTTGTATGACAAAACAAGCAAGTTTAGGACGGAGTATTAGGGCCACATTTAGGGGGAAAAAAGTGTATATTATGAGATTTAAGTCGTAAAATTTAATTAATTACGAGAATAAAGTCGTAAAAATTAAATTGATGACCAGAATAAAGTTGTGAATATTTAATTAATTACAATAATTAAGTCATAAATATTGAAGTAATTACGAGAGTAAAGTTGTGAAATATTCCACTAATTATGAGAATAAAGTTGTAAATATTGAATTAATTACGAGAATGTTGAAAATATTGAATTAATTACGAGAATAAAGTTCACTAACGTATTAAATATGTAACGTATTAAATATTTACGACTATTATCGTAATCACCTAAATATTTTTGACTTTATTCTCGTAATTAATTCAATATTATCGACTTTATTATCGTAATTAATTCAATTTACGACTTTAATCTCGTAATTAAAAAAAAAAAATTTGGCCTTAATACTTCTTACAATACGTCTTACAATTTAAAAACTTTTTATGTTGTACTATTTTTTACTGTACTGTGACTAATGAAGTTAAAAAATCAGCAATAATGGAAAAAAACTGATTGTAGCCCTTCGGGCATCAACTCCAGAAGAGGTTGATCTAGGTGGTTATTACTGATGCCAATTGTTATTAGCTTTAAATAACTTTACAGTCTACTGAAATATTATCTTGTGAAAGACCTCAAGGAGCCAATAAGAACATTTGTCATCAGGATTTTTCTTCATAGCTACTACAAAGGAATTTGCAGTGGTGGGAAAGTACTCATACTTTACTTAAGTATTTCTATTTTCTGTTACATATTTCTGCAACATTAAATTGATGCACACATTAATGCATTCATCTAATTGAACATGCATTATTCTGATATGGGCCACTCTGCATGATGAGTTTTTTTTACGTTTATTTTCATACTAATACTTTTGAACTTTTCCTCAAGTCTGAGTACTTCTTCCACCATGTGGCACGCCAGTTTTAAACATCTGACAAAATGTATTCATTAATAAATTGATTCATTGTTTCATCTTCAAAATTTCCAAGAAAAAGCCAATGGCAGATTCCGAGAGCTGAAGGAGACATTCGGTTAAGGATTTTTGTCCAAACAACAATTTAAATCACCAAAAATGTTGACATTTACAATAAGAAAAGAGAAAAGCAGCCTCACATTGGTGAAAACAAGATATCAAACACATTAAATCGTGCTTAAGTAGATTTTAAAAAATATGGAGGAAAGACCTTTACACTGCTGAGACTTACTGCATTAAATTCACTGTGCCTTCAACCAACAGCGGACCGCTAGCATCACTCAACATTACTGAGAGCTCCGATTTAAGATTCTGGAGTGAAAAACATGTTATGTAAACGCTCTGACCGCCTGCCAGAGCTGCAGCTGCAGGAGAAACACTTAAGCCGGAGTCAAACTTTGCCAGCATGTGATTGGTGGCTGATATAATGAGGTGTACTGAACCAGCTGCAGCCTGGCGGGTGTATGGAGGTGTCCAGGAATAAAGCTTTTAATTAATAAGGAACAAAGAGGACACGAAAGACAAACATTCAACCTGTACGTAGTGCGACAGTTTGCATGTCAGAACTGACTTCAAGGAAATAAAAATAATTATCTCGGTATGTGTCCCTTTAAAAAAATGGTACAAATGTGCATATTCTGGCAGTTTTAAAAAAAACACAAATCTTTGAACGCAAACTGAAAACGGAGACCGTGCTTGCTGTCAAACCACGAAAAGCCTACTTAAAAAAAAACCCAGTTAGCTTATGTTGTTTAATCACCTGACTGCTCTTAGTTCAGTGTCTTTTTAAGCGATGTGGCACCAAACATGACCCGTAATGGCACGACGCACCAGGAGCTTAGCAGCCACTTTCACGCACTGCTTCACCAGCGAGACTTTTAAAACTGGAACAGGTTCGTTGGTGATTTGTAAGTCTTGTTTCTGTTTTGTATTTCACAATTTTTGCTGCAATTTTCAGAAAACAAGGCCCCTTTTCAGTGTTATTGATAAAACAGTACATGCATTTTTGGTCAATCAGATAATTTCCTCAATTTTCAGTTGTTTTTTCAATATTGAATTACTTAAAAAATAATAACGAGCCCCTCTATCAAATCCGTCAACATCTCTTCCGCGCTCCGCCTTTAACACTATATGTTATTAGCACCACTTCATGATACAAACACTGCAAACTAGCAACTGCGTCACCTTGTTAAGTACGCATTCACGCTCTTCCATCACTAAAGGTAGTGTCAGTGCTTTTTTTTTTGTTATGACCTGTGGGACGATTTAACACGGTTGTCAGATTAGTTTCTTTGTCTCCAGAAAGATTTTTTGGGGTGCGAACGCATGGTACCTGTGTGTTAGCGTGAAGCTAATTTAGCACGGTATAATATAAACACACACACACACACACAAAAAATGCTAAAGAAGACTGTGGTGACTCTGTCAGTTGCTGTGACGTGAAGGATTACAATCCTGTGTCTCGTCCAAAAAAATCCAAAAGTTGATTGGTTACTTGCATCGTGTCAACAGTCCCAAACTGCTTCTACCTCCGAAAGCGAACCGCTGTGCACACGGCGATGTCAGCCTCTTGGATTGGTGTTAGCTGATGCCCCAGTGCAAAGCGAGCGTTACAGATTCGGCCATCTTATTAATTTTTTTTAAGGTGCTTTTTGCAGTGTGGGCTCAGAGGAGGTTTGTAATCCAGGAGGCTGGCATGCGACCTGCACACGTCTCAACCGGTCCGAGTGGCGCTCCAGTGCAATGCTCCGCCGGCAGGAAATAAAGCCTGGATACTTATGTGAGCTTGCTGGGCGGAGCCAGTGGCGGCCATAAGGCGCCTCCCCCTTCTGTTGAGTGACAGTCTGTTGGGGATTTACCGTTGGCTGGTTCAGTCTCTGGACTGGTAGAACAGGATGTATCCTGACTCAGAGTTCTTGGAAATGTCCGACGTTAGACCGTAGAACTCCTCGATCGCCTGCGCGTCAATTTTCTACAAGGAGAGAAAAGAAACAGACAATATAATTATAAAAGACACACTGAAGCAGAGTAGGAACATCGCCTACTATTTTTGCATTACAAGTTTTCGGAGATGTTATATTTAGATATGCACATTAGGTCTGAACTGATTAAACATGTGCTAATTTGCAAATAATTCAAGGACAAATCTGAACATTGGATAAAGCAAATTTCAAAAGGTATAATTTTATGTTGTTGATATATTAGATTCAAAGTTTTTTTTTATGGAAGGAAATTGGGATATCTTTTATCCTTTTATAAAATCAGAAAATACTGTTAAAAACAATAAAAAAACAACTTTCTATATTTAGAAACAACATTCTATATATCAGGGTATTAATGATATATAGACACACCCACTTTTATGAACCTTCAGAATATAGTTAGGAATAAAACTGGTCAGTTTGGTGTCTCTAAGTGGAGCTGAAGTTGAGAATTATGAGAAAACTCATTTTGAGAAAACGGCCTTTAAAAAGGTTTTTATACATTCTTAATGGAAATGACTATTTGAAGAGAAAATATTTAATCTAATTGACACCAACAAAAAAACAATAAACAATAAAAAAACATGTAAAACACATGATATTGTTCAGCAAAATGGGAGCTTTCTAACGATGCCTGTGATGATGATGTGTAGACTATGTTCACGGTACTACACGTTGCAGTAGGAGGCAAAATCTATTAAATAGAGGAAAGTATACACCTAAATGTTTGTTTTGGACGTTTTCTTTCCACTCATCTGAAATAAGACATGTTATGGGAGAAAAAGAACCCCAAACCTCAAAATTGACCAGCACAAAAAAAAAACAACAGTGTTTTTGCCTGTACTTTGTTGACTCATTTCCATCAAGCAATGAAGGCAAAAATGCATTAGGCTTTGCCAAAATTCAACAACCTTTTCATATTTCTTGTCAGGTGACCAGTGAGTGAAATGGAAAAACATTGCTGTTTTTTGTACAATTAAAATGATTATACTTTTGTTCTAAAGGACTGCTAAAGATCTGCTTCAGTGAGCTTAATTTATCAGACAGACGTGTTATTCTTAAGTCACATAACAAAAACCACTTTTCAGATTCTAAAATGTTTCTTCCTAGAACCTTGGTGAAGTTTTTTTTAATAAAAAGATGACCTGAAGTCTTTGGGGGGGGTCCTTGTAAGACCAACATAAATCCCTTCCTTTCACTTCACGACTGTGCTGTTGAACTTTTGAGTGAAAAGCGGTTTACTGAGGCTATTGTTTTCATTCACTATCAAATCTCCATTTAAAATCAAGTATGTTGACAAGTAAGTGGTGAATATCTCGAGGCTTGGCCTTGACAACTGTTTCTTATTTGGTGAAGCAGCTCTGTCCAGAGAGAGAGACAGAGAGAGAGAGAGAGAGAGACACAGAGAGACAGAGAGAGAGAGAGAGAGGGAGAGAGGGAGAGAGAGAGAGAGAGAGAGAGAGAGAGACAGAGAGAGACACACAGAGAGAGAGAGGGACAGAGAGAGAGAGAGAGGGACAGAGAGAGAGAGAGAGAGAGAGAAAGAGAGGAACAGCGCGAGAGAAAGTGCGAGAGAGAGAGAGAGAGAGAGGGAGAGAGAGAGGGAGAGGTAGAGAGAGAGAGGGCGAAAGAGCAAGAGAGAGAGGGAGAGAGAGCAAGAGAGAGAGAGAGAGAGAGGGAGAGAGAGAGAGACAGAGAGAGAGGGCGAAAGAGCAAGAGAGAGAGAGAGAGGGAGAGGGATAGCAAGAGAGAGAGAGGTAGAGAGAGAGTGGGAGAGAGAGAGAGAGGTAGAGAGAGAGTGGGAGAGAGAGAGAGAGAGGTAGAGAGAGAGTGGGAGAGAGAGAGGTAGAGAGAGAGAGAGTGTGGGAGAGAGAGAGAGGTAGAGAGAGAGCAAGAGAGAGAGCGAGGGAGAGAGAGCGAGAGAGAGCGAGAGAGAGCAAGAGAGGTAGAGAGAGGGAGACATTAACTTTCGTGCCAATAAAGCCTTACTAAATTGAATTGAATTGAGAAAGAGAGAAAAAGAGAAAGAAAGAGAGAGAGTGAGGCTGGAAACAAAATACATATAATATACTGTTGCATTGGTGGTGAGAGGGAAGTGGCTACAACTGTAGAGGCAGCTTTAATTCCAGGTGCAAAGCCCCAAAAATAAACGTTTAAAGAGTAATAAGACCGGTTGAAGAAAGAGAAGGAAAGCTGGAATACAAAGCAGCAAGACAGAAGGAGAGAGTAAATCTCCACAAACCATAAAAAATGATTAGTTTGTGTTTCTGCTCTGCAAACTCAGCGGAATCTTCCAGAACTCGGTCAGTTTCTGGACCAGATGTTCTTGTGGGCCTCCTTCCCATCATAGTGGAAAAATACACTGATGGTGAGGATCAGTTATAAACATCAGGCCCTGGTGGCTGTGACAGAGCAGTTTCCTCTGGATGCAAACAGCAGGGTGACTTCTCCCACTGCCGGGGACATTACAAGTAAAATAAACAAGTTTTAATTGGGCCAAAGGAGAACCATTGCTGAAACTGGAGCCACAGTTGGATCAGAAAGGAGTGAGGAAATGTAAAAGAATATATAAATGCTTTTAAGGAGGGCCATACCAGTGGATTTGCATGTTTTAACCCATTTACTACAACTCATTTTAACTTATCATAACAATCAACCATTCAGCAAACCATGCTGATGTGTTTTTACATATTATAATGTATTTTTCCATTTGCAATAACCGTGTTTCCATTCACAACAAAATTGAGGTCCTACTGTAAAGAATCAATCAAATTTCAGGAGTCAGCTGATTTTAATACTATTCATCTGATATGGAAATTAGCAGGGATTTAAACCTTCTTTTAAAAATGTTAAACATTATAGTGAGTGTTCAAAAATGTTAGCAAAAATATACAATTATGATGACTTAAATGACTTGACGCTGACATTCCAAACATTTTGGCTTTAGGGAAGACGACACAGAGCAAAAAAAAAGTCAAATGTAAACACTGCGAAAGAACTGATTACAAGAAATGGAAGTTATTTATTTTCTACTGTTTTAGAGAAGTTGATTTCTACTTCAAAACTAAAATTTAATGTTTTAATTTCAAGCGATAGTTTGATATCAGTTCAAAATATCCAATAAATAACCACAAAATAATGTTAAAATCTGTGCGTTTCCTTAATTTCTATAAAATCACAAAGATATGCACTTCATTAGGAGAAATATCCCAGCTTTAATAGTTGAGAATATTTAAAGTCTGTGCCATGTCAGTGAAATATGAGGGCAAAAAACTAAATAATCATTCATTAATTGTAATTGAGGTTAAATGTTCAATTAATCGTGATATTGATTTGAGGTCGTATCGCCCAGCCCTAACTAGTATTTTACTCTAAAATCAAATATGAATAAAATCAATGTACCAAACGACTAAATTGATCATGTCCAAAAAACTGTAATTACAGCTATAAATTTAACTGAAGAAATTCACTTTTGTAGACTTGTTAATTCAAGTTTTCATTAATGCAGTGGTGACCTACTAAAAGGTAACTGGACAATACTTTATTTTACAGGTCTGAAACTTCTCAATCATTTCTAGGATGATTCCTTTAAAAGGGATTTTTTACTAATATATATAATAACAAATAAGGTGTTCAATTTGCATACTTTATTAATTAAATACAATTCATTGTTCGTAAAAAGTAACATTTATCAAAAGTTAAGAATACAGCTTACAGGGAGAAAAGGGTTTCCAATAATAAACTTTTAAATGAAGTTTAAATGAAGCGTTCTTTCCAAGAAATTCCTAATTACCCTCTAATTCGTAGCAAATGATGTTCTTTCTGGGGAATTATTTGGAAAATAACTGGAAATCACAGAACTATAAAAGAATTTTGACTTATAATACATTGTGTCCTCATGCTGTACCATATTTTCCAAGCCAGGGATTTTTTTGCACATCACTGCTATCATAACTATTATACAACCCTGTTTCTGCATTTGTTTCTAATAAAGATTATCCCTTAGAAACCCTGGAATGTGTAACCATCATGACTACACACTCCAGTTAACCACTGATAGCTTCATTTCTGCGGCGTATCGTTCTTCTTGGCGAAAGAAAAATAACAAACTGAAAGGTTACTTGGCTCCAGCTGAAACACAGCAGCATGCTGAGGGCTTTGGCCGTGTGCTGATGTGGTCGGCTGCCAATGTCTGAAGAGCTACATCATGCTTTTTGGGTCACAGTACATACCGGGAAAGCTATACGTCTGATTTCATATACTTTGGTTCTGCAGGGTGGGAGCTGCCGGTAAATGCCCCTACTTGGATTGACGCGTCGTCACGCATGCTGCAGTGTGGACGGCAACATGCTGAGCGGTGAGCTGGAAACTGTTGGCTAAGCGCTATCACACATGCTAGAAAGATGTCAGAATGTGTTGTTTCTATGTCGGCTGCCATGTTTCTGCTGTCACCACGTCAGAGGGGGAAGCAGATGGTTTTTATAGCAGAAGCTGCAGGAGATCTGCAGGTCATGACAACCAGCAGTTTAATCTTAGAACAGTTAAAGACTGAAACTGTATGTTCCCTCTTATAAAGTTAGAAATAACTCAATGTTTTGAAGAAGTGGTAAGGAGGAGAAAAAGAAGAAGTACTGAAAGTAGAAGAGGAGGTAGTTCGAACTGTGCAACCACCATTTCCAAAAAGTTGGTCCGTTGTCTAAAACGTAAACAAACAGAATGTGATATTTTGCTAATCCTTTCAACTCTTTTGAATTGAATTCATGTTACAAAGACTGTATAGTTAACGTTCAAATAGATAAACCATGCTTTTTGTAAACATACATTGAATCCTGAATTTGATTGTTTTAAATGTACGCTCTACACAGCATCCTAACTTTTTTTGTTGTATAAGAAGAAGTAGTAGCAGAACACAGGGGTTAATGAAGAGGCAGAAGTAGTAGTATAGTAGTGTTAGTAGAAAAGGAAGTAGAATAAGTGGTAGTAGGAAAGGAGGTAGAAGTACAGGCAAAAGAGAAGAAAATGGTAGTAGTGGAAGGGAAGGTAGGAGAAGTAGTGGAAGAGACAGTAGTAGAACAGGTAAGAGGAGAGTAAACATAGTAGAAAGGGAAGAAGAGGTAGTAACAGGACAGGGTAAAAGAGGAGGTAAATGTAGTAGAAAGTGAAGAAAAGGTAGTACAGGGTGATCACGGATAACAGAGACGATTAACTTATTATTTTTTTTATTTCCAAAAGGGGTCCTGGGATCCACTGCTGTGCGCCAATTATTTAAACAGCATCAGTTTAGGATTGATTTGGATCAATACATGCAGATTTCACTTCAGAATCAGAAGAATCAGAAGAAGAATCAGAAGAAGAAGAAGAAGAAGAATCAGAAGAAGAAGAAGAAGAAGAAGAAGAAACAGTGATGAAGACGAAGCCAGAAAGTGAAAAGAGGACAAAGCAGCTGAACATTATTCTCATTCCAGATCTCGTCTCTGAGGCTTCAGGCTAATCCTGCTCTCTAATCTGAAGCAGGTATCCACTTCTTTCTGTTTTCTTTTTTCGTTATCGTCTGACATCTTTCCTTCATGAAAACTTTCATCCCTTCCTCTAGCCCCTCTAATGGGATCCTGATTGCTAAACCCCGTTCCATCTCCTCATTATTTAGCAAAGCTTCAGGTATCTAGGTCGGCCCGTCAAAGGAAACCCAGACACAACACTGGGAGCGCCAGGATCTGTACAGAGTCTGGAAGGGACGCTGTTTGAGATTCCTGAAACCCTGGACGGCTGCTGGGAATCTTAATCTTTGATGGTGTTCAACCTAATGTGTGCTAAAAGTTTCAGAGCAATAGACAGTCAATTGGGTTTCCAGTGTTTGTACTTTACTTCACATCATACCTTTTTTACCTTTTATTTTTTTACACATCGAGAAACAAGCCATATTGACGTATTTCACCATCCGCTGCAATGCGTCCGCCACATTCTTACTGACGTAGTAGCGATTGATGGCGAAGCAAAGTTAAAACTGTCACCCAGGAGAGCGGGGTTCGCGTCTTGTGTGAAAACAAAAGCAAACAATTTTAACTTAAGTTACGTTCTTTACTTAAGTTACGTTCTTTACTTAAGTTACGTTCTTTACTAAAGTTACGTGAATCGCGTTTTTGAACGTAACTTATGTTTTTTACGTAACTTGGGGTAGTCACGTGACCTTTGCAACTACTTCACTTCCAGCATTTACGTACATTTATTTACTGTTTTTTTTTTTTTAAGATTATTTTTGGGGCATTTTTATGCTTTATTGAAAGTGATAGAGTGAAAGGGGTGATAGAGGGGAGGACATGCGGCAAAGGGAGGTCAGGCCGGATTCGAACCCGGCTCCGCCGCAGCGAGGGCTCAGCCTTAGTGGTAAGCGCTCTACCAGTGTGAGCCACCGGGACGCCCCTTATTTACTGTTTAAACTGTCTTTTATAACGCCTTATCAGGACCTTTTTTGCCTAAAACCAGGTCAGCTGTTTTACAACAGAAACTCAAACCTTTTTTACAACCGCAAACCGTGCATGTGCGCTGTGGCAACTTTAACTACTGATTTTGGGTATTTGGTTGCTGCTTTGCTTCATGTAAAGCCAGAATATTAAAAACTTCACCCATATATTGTAAAATGACAACATTCAGACCTTAAAGCAGTTAATATTTTTCCTGTGGTGGAAATGAAACCAAGTGCATTTACTCATGTACAATGTAGTATTTTACTTGAGTATTTCCAGTTTATGTAACTTTATACTTCTACTCCATTTTAGACGCAAATTTTGTAGTTATAGCTGCCAGCTTTAGTAACTTTTCAGGTCAGGATTTAACATAAAAGATTTGAAATTATATGTATAAATGAAACCTCATAACCGTACATAAAGTAGTTCAAATGAGTTCTACCTTGACGACAGCAAAATGCTGCTCACATAAGTGCATCAAAAATAATAATACAGTAATTATTTAGAATATATAAAACAATCTGAGTGGGGTCATTCTGCATAACGAATACTTTTACTTTTGATACTTTAAGTACATTTTGATGCTGATACTTTTGCACTTTTATTTCAGCAAGTTTTGAATTCAGGACCTTTACTTGTAGTGGAGTAATTCCACAGTGTGGTATTAGTACTTTTACTGCAGTAAGGGATCTGAATAGTTCTACTGATATTTGCAAAAATAAAGCCTAAAGCTCTGTTTCAGATTGTACTGAGACATTTAACACCATGACGTTTTTAAAGTGGAGACAGTTCGTATTTGAAATCTGTAAAATGAAGCAGATGCCTTATTTTGTTTTAACAAATGTGTTTGTGAGATAGAATGAGAATGAGAAGGTTAGAGCTTTCTCTTACCTCTACGATGTCGTCATCAAACAGCAGCCAGAAGCCGTGGCTCTTGACGATGGTGATGTAGTGTCCACGGTTGGGACCACTGCAGAGAGGAGGAGCAATAAGTGAGACACATGAAGAAAAAAAAAACCTGAAAGGCTTTTAACACTATGGTGGTTAATGGGTTTATTTTATTAACACGTAAATGTCTAAACGTAGACGGTACTGTTGAGGCAACAGTGTGAAATAATTGCTATAAAAAAACATTGTTGTATAGTGTTTAATGTAATCTTAGTACAGGGATGTTTTCTGACTGCAGCATGTGGGAGTAACATGCTCACATTAACAGACTGTAGCACGTCTGTGTTTACACATAATGTTGAGAGAAGCATCATAGGTAGATTATATCAAACTCATCTGCAAGTAGACAATGATCCAGCGACTAATAACTTGCATATGTTGACTCACATGTGAGCTGACGTCAGATAATCAGCCTCAAAAAACCCAGCAGGAAGCCTTTTTGCAGGAAACGCACATTTCTGTTACCCCTTTTATTTTTATAACTGATTCTCAAAACATATCTCTAAAATGCTTTTCATTAATGCTAGCACATTATTTTATTTCCTCCATGTCTTTATACGGTTACTATACTATCCTAACAATGCATTATCTCATATTATTGTTGTTTTATTGTATTTTTTGTATTTTAATTGTCAGATTTTATTTGCCTCATTGCACTGCTGAAATGTTTTATTAGTAATGATAAACACTCAATTCCTTCTATTTTCTTAAATATTAATAATGCCAAGAAATTATCATTTTATTCATTGTTTATATATATATATATATATATATATATACATATATACACACACACACACGTATATACACACACACAAGCACATATATACACACACACACACACACACACACACAAGCACATATAGAGACACACACACACACACACACACACACACACACACACACACACACAGACACACCACACACACACACACACAGACACACAGACACACAGACACACAGAAGCACATATATAGACACGCACACGCACAAGCACATATATAGACACGCACACGCACATATAGACGCACACACATACAAGCAAGCACATATAGACACACACACACAAGCAAGCACATATAGACACACACACAGACACAGACACACACACACACACAGACACAGACACAGACACACACACACACACACACACAGACACACACACATATAGACACAGACACACAGATATACATATACACACATACACACACACAGACACACAGTTAATAATAAGACACGGACCTGCCACAGTGTACAACGACGGCCACCAGGTCGTACATGCGGTCGGGGTTGGTGGCGTCCCCGGACGTGTTGAAGAGGCGGAGCTCCAGAGGGAAGACGACGCGATAGGACAGTTTGGTGTAGCGGTGCAGCTGGTCCATGTATTTAAAGCGCTTCAGGTGGAGGGCGAGGATCATCGGTAGCTTCTTTACCCTCATCCTGACGGAGAGATTGTGAGATATGATGACACTAGAATTATCTCTGAACCAAACTATAACTCACAAAGAGATAAAGTGATCATTAAAGCACATTAAAGCTTCTTAAAAGGTCAGTGGAAAAACACCAGGAGGGCAGCAAGGAAAACTCAGAGGGCTAAAAGCTTTCCATGTTGACACCATTCCTGCTCCAGACCTCCTACCAAGAACAAGAAGTGTGTCTTTGGACACCTCCTCCTAAGTTGGCTGAACCAGTTGCTCACACTCTCACAGCATTCTGCTCAGTGTTAATGTGAGGTTCAGTCGCTGGTGACAGCACGGCGCTTTCAAGCTAATGGATGTGGCTTTAAAAAATTGTAACATGCATGTATAAAAACACAGGACACAAACATGCAACGTCCAGTACGTGGAGTGAAACACTTTGAATGACAGCTGCCTCATTTGCATAATGAAGAAGAAATGCATAAAGAAATGAATACAGAAATAAATAGGTTTGGGGAAATAAATAGGGGGAAAATTCAAAGGAAAAATAATACAGGTGCATCTCAATAAATTTGAATATCATATAAATGTTTATTTATGTCAGTAATTCAATTCAAAAAGTGGAAATAACACATTATATAGATCTATTACACACAGAATGAAACATTAATTAATTCATTTAATTTATTCTAATTATAATGAGTATGGCTTACATTTAATGAAGACCTTAAATTCAGTGTTTCAAAACAATTTTTATATTACAAAAGACCAATTTTAATGTTTAATATGGAAATGTTGACCTCTGAAAAGTATGTCCATCTATATGACTCAATACTTGGTTGGGGCTGTTTGACTTGAACTACTGGAAATGGACTTTTCCATGATATTATAATTTATTGAGATGCACCTGTACATACATAATTAAAATGCATATGAGTGAATACCTTTTAACTAAATAAATAATGGAAAAATAATCACATAAATATTTACAATTAAATGCAAATAATTAAAAGGGAAAATTAAGTAGAAAAGTAAAAAAACAGTAGAATAAATGCAAAGGTAAATAAATACAGATGCAAATGTTCCACAATAATATTAATATATGTAAAATTAAATGTTATCAATAAAATGCCACATAAATTGATGTCATTGCGTATGAAAACATTAAAAATAAATGCAAAAAATGTATACATTTAAAAATTAATTCAAATAAATACAATTTTATTTTTTTAAATGCAGGGAATTAATACAAATGTAAATAAATAAAAAAGGGAAATCAAATTTCTGGTACGTTTCATAACATAACAATTAATTTATTAGGACATTTATTTATTTATTTATTTATTTTAATTATATTATTTTTGGTACATTTATTGGTAGTTAATCATGTTCTGTCGCTTGATTAATCAAGGAAAGATCAACTTGAATTATTGATCTGCTCTAATTGTCAACATTCAAAACTGAAAAGAAGAAGGAAAAAAGAGAAAAAAAAGAAAGGCAAAGACAGAAAGCTGCATGACAGGAGAGAAAAATGAACCCGCTGATGATGTCACCCACCTTTTCTGGGCTTCCTGTTTGCTGCGACACTGCTCACAGTAGTATTTGTATTCACTACATAACGTCTCTGTGTTGCTGAAGCCCCTGTTAAGACACACACATACACACATTTATCCTATAAGAGTCCAACCTTGTTTTTCCAGGTTAGCATCAAAAGACTAACTTCCCTTTCCGTGGCTGACTTACCTGAGACAGTGTGTGATGGACGTGTTCTGTTCCACATCCACTGACAGATCCAGGAAGTCCTCATCTTTACTGCTCACCTGCGAAGTCGAGACATTCAAGGTCACATGGATCCTTATTCGCAAGGACAAACTGTTTTGCAGTGCAGCATTATCAGCAGATGAAGGACCACCCAGGTCAACATGGACATCCTAGCCTTTAAATATTTTCCTTCCTTATAAAACATTTGTATAATATCGTGCATTTTAAACCAAATATTGTTGATATGTATGTTTACGAGCTTTTAGATTATTTATCAAAACAAAGAAACCAGGATCCTTTCTTTGTAACTGCACCTATGGAAAAATGTTTGATGTTTTAAAACCTCTAAAACCAGTTTTAGTTCCAGTCTAGAACCAATTTCCTATCAGAAAAGCAAAAACATGAATAAATGTTCGCCTATGCACCAGCTCGTATAAATTAACCATTTCACCAGATAGTGTTCAAAGTCCTTTTTTTGAGAATTGGTGGTTGTGGGCATTGGAGGTTTAGGGGGAGATAGCAGGTCAACAATAACTGGCACATAGAAGTGGTGAACATCATCTGAAAGCAATGAACCTGAAGATTCATTTGAGATGCATCTCGTATCTAATAAAAAATAACTTAATGCTCTGAAACCAGGATCCTTCCTTAGTAACTGTACGTATGGACATTTTCAAGCAACATTTTTGATGTTTTAAAACCTGTTTTAGTTCCAGTCTAGAACCAATTTTCTATCAGAAAAGCAAAAACCATAGATAATCAATCAAACAATCTCCTATGCACCAGCTCCTATAAATAAACCATTTAACCAGTTAGTGTTCAAGGTCCTTTTTTTGAGAAAAATAAAAAATATCTAATCAAAAATGACTTAATCATTTATTATTTATTTTTTTAAACCTATTAGGGTGTAGCAAGGTGTTAGGGTAGCAATTTTTGGGATCATACCATTTGTGACACACATTTGCTGCTGAATGATGCAATTTTATTCATGTAAATAATGGCCCCATTTAGAGGAAAATAGAAGATAAAGAGTTGTATGATTTGGGGCGTGGCTACTTTTGATTGACAGGTCACTAACAAGACGAGCAGTCATCAGGAGGGAAGAAAAGCAAATCGTGTCCACGGCAACTTGTCAATAACATTTTTTTTTTATTTTTTTTTTAAAAAGACGTTTACCGGTTTGGTCTCATAACTTTGACCTTTTCACTGTATTTTCACTTAATGACACAAATGTTTATTTGAACGTTTTGTTCAGTAAAAATGTCTTGTTCAGCATTTGGTTGGACTAACAGACACTCCAAGGAGTCGCTGCTCAGTTTTCTGAGGTCAGTAACTGACATTTTGTTTTGTTTTTTGCCAAAACTAACATCCCAGTTAATGCTCCAGTTAATGCTAACATGAATTAGCAGCAGCTTTTCTCAGTCAGGTTGAGGTGTAGAGAGGCTGTAGTCAGTGATCAGACTCCTCTCGCTCCTCCACAGTCCAAATATGGTCTGCTCATCGTTTCCGAAAACAAGATTGTGACACAAGATGGCGACGAGTGTTACGCTAAATTTGATGCCTCAAAGGGGCCACAAACCAATAGGTGTCCTCAGGGTGACTATGTCCATTAATATGTATATACAGTCTATGCTCAAAACCTAAATTTCTCCCTTATTCAAGTTTTTTTTGGTTTAAGTTCTGTGCCTGTTTTATATTTCATGCCGGACTCTCTGTTTTGGAAAGTTCAAAGTAAATAAATTATAACTTTAAATGTTTAAAAACTGCAACAGAGTTTGCACAGGCATCACACTTACAGCTTCACAGTTGAGGCAGCGCGTCTCGTTGGTCAGTGTTCCCTGGAAAATCTCATGGACCCAAGTTTGTTGTGTCTCCTTTCCTCCTTCCCCTTCTCCTCCTCCTCCTCCTCCTCCTCCTCCTCCCTCACTTCCTCCTCCTGTCCCTCCCGTGCCTCCGCCTCCTCCTCCTCCTCCATTCTGCACCAGTTTCCCGTTCTGCTGCCGCTCCTGGCTCTTCTCCTCCTGGAGCAGGTCTGCGATGGTGTTGAGGAGGTAGTTGAGGAATTCGTGGGCGTCCTGCTGCATGTAGTTGTCAAACAGCTCTGAGAGGGACGGAAGTAGAGAGACGAGGACGGGAACAGAAAAAAAAGTTAAAGAGAAGTGTGAAGAGCAATACAGAGAAGGATGTAAATAAAGAGAAGCAGAGACGGACAGAGAAGGAAGAAAGAGGGAACAGAAAATAAACAACATCAGCGTGTGTTGGCGAGGAGAATTAGAACCAATTAAGATCTCTTCTTCATCTGCTCTCCACTCCAGGACTTGGCTGACACTTTTATTTCCTCAGCTGTGAGATTAATGATTCAGCCAACATCCCCTCCGCTCTCTCCTCTTCCTCCCCGTCCGCCTCACCCCTTTCTCACCCAGCAATCAGGTTAACTCATCTGTGACTCAACTAATGAAAGAATATTTCAAATTTTACATTTCTAAAAAACACGTGGTGTTGGGCTTATGTTTTTCATGAGAGAAATACAGGAAGTCCTGCGTTTAAATTTCTGACAGAAGCAACAGCTGCACATTCAGGCCGAGCTGTAAAGTCAAAACTCTCAACTTCTCCAAAAAGTGGAGTAGTCCAAGCAGAGGGGAGGATGCCTCTCTCCTTCCTTACAGTACAATTCGGGCTGCAGGACAAACCGTTTCAGCCTCCCAGTTGTCCACATGTGCAACAGCAGAGACTAAGAGTCTAATCTGTCCCACCAGAGTCTCATGTGCTGCGCTAACGTCACATTTCAAGCTATATTATATTTATAAGATTAACTTCTTCGCTTCAAAACAATTCCAGCACGATAGAGAAACATGTTTACCTGTCCGTATCACCCCCGCCCCCACATGATCACTCCGTATGCACGAGCCGAACTAAAGACTATCAACCTGTACGTGCCGGTCAGAGGTCCAAATACACTGCTGCATTATGCTGTTCGGTAGCTGCAAGCTAACATTAGCCAACAATTAAAGTTGTTTTAATCACAAAAAGCTAACCTGTGACAAATTACGTCCAGTCGCCAAACACATGCAGCTTTCAAAATAAGAGCAGTGTGTTAACAGAATCTACCACAGCATTTTCAAGAAAAATAAAATGCCTTAAATATTACACACAAGAACCCTTATTGTCCTTAAAATAATTCATTAAAATATGCAATCATTAAGATAAGTATATATGAAAGCTATTAGATTGTGTGAGAGGCTACCACATTTGGGCTTGTGCAGGACTTTTTTGACTGTGTAAGACTGTGTAACAGTGCAAGAAAAATTCCTGTGGGCAAATGTTTTCATTTCGCAGAAATAAAAATAAAAAAGTCTGTTTTTCCAGTATCAAGCAGCCGTCAGAACAATATCCTAGCCTGGCCTTGTCAGACTAATCAGCAAATGCATATTGTCTTAAACCTCTCAGGTAGTTTTCTATTTCCAGGGTAGGGATGGGCGTTTGGAAGTTACCCGCCAACTCGATTACCTAGAATGTTAACGACCAATTCATGGATTAATCACTATGTTTTTCTACATACAGTATGCATAAAAACATGCATACATGAGCAAAATAAAATATATATATATACAGTACTATGCAAAAGCCTGTTTTGATAAGGCTTAAATTTTGAAAGGACGAAAAGAGACTTCCTTTTGATCGTAAAACTAACTCCTGTGAGATTATCCTGTAGAGATAACGTCAAGGAGTTCAATGTTTTATGTTTTAGCCCCCGAAGAGGCATGAGGTTAGTTTTCACAGTAATCTTCATATTTAAATGTGTTTTGTGTTTAAATAAGTTTTGGATACATTTAAACCTAGTAATTAAGGTTTGATACAGTAAGCTAGTTTTGCTCAAAGTAATACTCTTATATTTCTGGGTTTAATAATTGTTATTGCAGCTTTCAGTTTGCAAAAAACTGTAGCTTTATCCGACTTAATTCTCAGCTCATTAGCTTATTTAGTACGGACGCAGAACTGAACATCCGGCCATGTTTCAGTTAGTCAGTGAGTACTGATACGCAGTCAGAGATAAAATCTAACATGATACGCGGATCGATAAAAAATTCCATGTGATCGACCAACTTCTTAACAACCATTAATCGATCATCGATTAATTATTCCCATCCCCATCTACAACCAATCGAACCAGCCGTTTGTTTCGAGGTAGGACAAACATGTTGGCCGGGTCAGAAACGTGCAGGACAGTAACAGAATCTTGATTGACATTCGATCAGTGCTGCCTAGTTTGACATGTTTAACCTGTGTTTCATGAGCCTGGTGCGTTGCCCTGGATACCACTCATTGCATCAAACACACCCTACATCAGAAAAGCGGTTGTGCTTGTAAGTCTGTCGAGAGACGGATCAGACCAACTGCTAGAGAAAATAAAACATGAGCTCGCAGGTTCGTCTGGTTCCCAGGAAAACAATATTACACTAAATGATATTTACCATTTTCTTTTCTCAGCCGTGAGATAAATTTCTTGGGAGGGATGACACCGACTTTCTTTTTCTGCGTGGCGATGCTGTTGAACAGGTCAGCCAGACAGGTGAGGAGGGACTCCTTACGACGCGGCTGCACCTGGAAGAAGGAGGACTGTTAACTCAAGTATGGAGCTATGAAGTTCAAGGGAACTGAACTGAACAATATCAATTAATCTTATGGATGGTAGTGATATCACAAAACCATAACACACACACTCACAATGTGATATTGAGGACCTATGAAATGTTGAACTCATCAATCAGAGTGAGACGTTATTGAAGAATAAAAAAATTAAAGGAGGTTTTAAAGTCGGTCTCCTTAAGGTAATAAACTTTCTGAAGTCTAAAAATATTATAATGATAACTTTTTTTTTTTTTTTTTTTTTTAAAGGGCCAAAATTACACCTTTTATCATAGCCCGGCACTGCAAACGTAGAAATCATAGTTGGGATTTTTTTTAATTTCTAAGGGTCCATTAACAAATTATGCGTGAAGAATGCTTCCATCTAAGAATAAAAAAGTGATATATTTAATTAACATCACTTATTCTACATGTCTTGTTTACAAATTTGCACATAAATAAAACGTTGGCACTAACAAGATCCTGTAAAAAAATATTAAATTCTGCGCTCTTCGGCACAACTGAGGAGCCACGGTTGATTCTGCTGAGTCAAGCGGTCACGTGACAGAAAGTCTGTGAAACTTCAAGTGTGGACTGCAGGCTGTTTACACAGAGCAGAGAGGAGAGGACAAGAAATGTAAATATGTATAGCATGTGGAGCCCCCAATATTTGTAACACTTGTAAATAGATTCCATCTTATTTTTATTCTTGTAAAATAAGTTATCAAAAAAATAAACTTTTATTTCTTCTTTTTCATGAAACAAAAGATCACAAAAGACATGCTTGAGTTGTTCCCATTTCTAGTCATTGTGCTGATTCCATAGAGCTGCAGAATGTATATATTGCAGTGGAATACAAGGCCACAGTGAGTAAAATGTAAAAAGAGCTTTAAAAAAAAAAACCCTGTGAAACAGCTTGTTGGGGTTCAGAGGGTTAGACAAAAGATAAAATCAATTACAACTGTGAACTATTATTGGCTCAAATATAGACAACGCCCTTGTAAAAAGACTTTTGGAAGATAGGAAATACTTTATCAGACTTGTCTTGCATGGGAAGGTTTCCCAAAGATAAGATCCCTGAAGACTTTTCTCTCATAAAAATGAAACATGAAATACTTCCATCAAAGCATAACAAACTGTAAATCCCACAAGTATGTTTTCAAGTGAAGCTAATTCTTCATTCTGCTCATCAGTCACATATTCACAAGCTCTGCAGTCGAGCTTTTGATCGCAGTCGGAGCCGTCTCTTTGCATTTCCCAGAGCTCCTAATCACTTTTTTGTTGTTGTCAGAAATGTATTTCCACTGTGGCACAAGCATGTCGCCGGGAGCTTTTTGGATTCATATATTTGACAAGCAGAGAATCTTTCTATAAAATCATTAGCAACAGTCCACTGCACACACAGATGTGTCGGGCTCTGTGTTACCTGAGCTTTCAGAAATGAGGTTTAAACCAGGTAAAGCTTCTTCGTTGCAACTTTGGTGTTACTTTTTTTGTTGCTCCAGCTATAAATTTAATCAGTTTATTATTTAATCAAGTAATTAATTCCATGTGTCTCATCAAAAATGTCACCAAAAATAAAGCTTTTCACTAACTAGATCCTGTAAAAGTCAGTCATGTAACAAAAAGTCATTAAAACTTTGTTGAACTGCAGGCGGTTTACACAGAGCAGAGGGGAGAGGTCATAAAAATTTAAATAGTTCAATATGTCGAAGATGTTTTTAACGCTTATAAACATGTTGTGTATATATAGATTATATTTCATTCCACTTTTTGCTAAAAAAGATATTAAATATATTCAACATGCACTTCTTTTTGTAATTTCAGTCATTATAACTGTTATTCTGTACAAAAGGCATTTTTAGTCTTTTAGCACTTCTAGCCATGATTGTGCTGATTCTATAGAGCTGCAGGACTTTTATATTACAGTGAAAAACAAGGCCACAGTGCAATGGTACAGTACAATGTGACAACAACAAAAATAAACCCTTCAAATGCTTCCAGTTCGAGACTTATACATCGAAACAATCAGGAGAAATCACATCCCTGATGTAAAGTGGTTTAGATTACCAGGCTGAACTGTTGACACTTGTTTGCAACCGTCTGATTGTCTTATTTTACATATATTCAATATATATATTCAAGTATATTCAAGCATCTTGTAATTATCCATAGTTTTCCTTTCCCACGAAGCTGACTTACTGTAAGACTAACTCTGTTATAAAACAGACATGAAAAAACAGCAAAATAACAGCTACTGACAACCAATTATGCAACACTCTCTAAATGTAAGTTCACTCTATAATGCAGGGACTTTGCCTTGCCACATTCATCTTCCTGAATACCTAAATATCCAGTCCTTGAATGTAATATGACACACAAAATAATGTCCTATATTCAGGCCAGTACATTATTAATTTGGGGAATATTTAAGTGGATTTTTTAAAAATATGAGGACATAAACACTGCTAGTTAAACGGCTCTGGTGTCTCTCATCACTTACCTTGTACGCCAACACCTTCTCCCTGAACGGTCGACAGAAATACAGAGCCTGCAGCACTGAGTTACAGTAGCAGGTGTTGCCAAACTGGAGAAAAAGAAAAAAGACACAATAAGATACATGAAGAGAAAAAAAATGCAGGGGTGCATGTTCCTGAGGTATGTTTTGTATTGTTTTACTTCAGGGTTTTGCTATATTCATGTAGTAGCGGCGCCCCACTGGTGCTATATTCTCCCTGTCACTACTTCAGAGTAGGGGATTGTTTTATTTTTTATAACTCTGTCGGAGTGACCACAGCGCCAACACTCTGTTGGACTGCCTGTTAGAGTGGATGGCTAGCTAACGTTACTGGAAGAGAACAAAACACACGGCGGTTCGGAAGAGGTTTGGGGCCAGGTAGAAAAAATAATAATTATCTAATCATTATCATAATGCAGTTCGAGAAAAAAAGTCGAAATAACGGGAATAAAGTCGAAATACGATTCCGGGAAAAATGTTGAAATGACGAGTATAAAATCAACTTTTTTTTTTCGTAATGTTGTAAAGATATTCACAGATTTGTGTCAATAAGTCATCAGAGTAACATTGTTTTCTATCCGAACAGTTAGGTAGACTGCATGCTACAACCTGATTTTTATACGTCATAAAATGAGCAATAACTACAATATTTAAGGGTGTCCAAGAACTAAAATCCCCTGACACACAAATGAGCTATTCTTGGTAGAAGGTTACCATAACTATGTTTTGGGGAAAATCTGCTTTTATGTAATTCATGTGATTTTTTATTATATCTATAAGCATTTTCTCAACATTTTATTTAGACTGTATTCTCGTCATTTAGATTTTTTTCTCGAACTACATAATGATTTATCTTTTTCTCCGACCTGACCCTAATCCTTTTTCCGTAGCGTCCACTTGTATTTGCTAAGCCTTACGGTAAGAACGTGTTAGACCCCCCTTCAAAATAAAACCAAACACATGTAGCTTTCAAAATAAGAGCATATGGATGTGTTAACAGATTCCACCACAGAGAAGACCGTCAAAATATGACAAATCTGTATCTGTAAATAAACAGAAGAACCCCATTTTTCCTTTACAATAATTAATTGACGGCGTTTCAGGGCAATAAAGACGAAAACAAACAGACTCCGGAACGGTTTCTACCCGAAAGCCGTCATTGCCCTGAACGCCTCCAAAAAATAAACACAGAAAAGAATAAAAATTTCAAAACTGTGGAACAACAGTGCAATATATTTATATTTATGTGAAATATCTCCCATTCTGCTGCCCCCCCTACTTTTTTTTCTTGTGCTTTCTTTAAAAAGGGTTTATATTTTTTCTTATGTTTAAATTATTATCTGCCTGCACTAAAACAAGAGCTGCTCTTTTTTAAATTTCACTAGACTCCTGTGCAATGACAATAAAACTATTCTGATACAGATTCTGATTCTGATTCATTAAAAATATGCAATGATTAAGATGGAATCGTGGCATTAGAATGTGCGAGACGCCACCAAATTTAGGCTTTCATGGCAAAAAATTTCGGCCCCAGAAAATCCTGTGGGAGACACTGATTCTAAAGCTTGTTTTGCTGTCCAGTTGCTGATTGATATTTACACGCACACACCATCCAGGAGACGAATAAGCTTTTACCCCCGCTGAAAACAATCCTAAAGAAAACACTGGAGGGGGGTGCTTCTGAGGTATGTTATTTTAACACCACCTGAGGGATATGATGAGACGTGTTTGTGACACTTACGTTGACCAATCCAAAGTAGTGTTCATTAACGGGAAACTGTTCCGGTCCAATCTCCTTTTCCAAGGCAGAGGCATTGGCGCCCTGACGGAGAAGAAAAGAAACATTTCAGAGATGCACGTGCAGTAACACAGTACAGTAAACATTTCCTTTTACATAAAATTATCCATCTGAATCCCTCCTTTGTCCTCCTGCTTCCTCCTCATTGTTTTCCGTTTTTCCGGATATTTCTCTCCCTGCTCTGCTGGACTGTTAGCCATCTGTTTGTTGCAGCTGTGTTTCTGGCTTCATTTCTTCCATTTTTACATTCTAATTATTGTGATTCGTTTGGATATATATCATAACGGGACTCTTTTTAAAACATAAATAAAAAAAAAAAAGGCATCACATGTTGTATTTAAAGAGTATGTCGATACAAAAAACAAAAGTTAATGTTGAAGTTTTAAATGAAAAAATATGTCAAAAATTATTAGCATGCCAGACAAAATGATGGTTGCATGTCCTATAGATTTGAAAAAAAGGGTTTAAGATTTTGAGCTTGAAAAATAACTAAAAGAGAGAAAAAACAAAACTTGTGGTATAAACAAGTAAAAAACTTTAGAAAAGTTTTCGAATGTGAAAATTCAAGCACTTTACGCTCTTTCAAGACATGTAGCCTCTTTCATCACATCAAAACCTTTCTAAATAACATTTACAGAATATCTTTTAATGCATATTGACATTTTGTTTAATTAACCAGCTGTTCATATTCAATTTGATAGTATGCTTTGTTTAAGATTATTTAATGAGTAATTATATGGACATAAAAACACAACATTATGTTAAAAGTCAAAGGAGTAAATCTGAAGTCTTTAAAATACAATGGTTAAAATAAAGTATTTCCAAACTTTCAAGACTTTGTACGAACCCTGTAATGGAAAAAAACCAGTAAATGTCAAAAATGAATTTGTGCACAAATGACCTCAACGGTGAGGTTACACTCTGAAAAAGCGTCTGACTATAAGCGGAAAAACTGTGTGTGAAACTAAAAAGTTTCCACACGGCGTGAGACAGAAACCGTACATTGTGCACACACGGACAAAAGATTTGAGAAAATTAAAGAAGACAAGATAATAAGGCAGATGAAAATCATGTTTGTATTGAAAAAGCTGAAATGAGCACTTACATTATAGATTAAACAAACTTGATATATACCGTATGAAGCTCTTTAAAACTATTTGCAGAAGTAATCTACACTAATTCCGTTTTACTTCTTAAACAACTTTTCAATATCAATTTTTTTTGTGTAACTGCCTGACTTTTTAATCAGTCTAAATTTCTTGTTTTTAAAACTTTTTAATAATATTTTAGTTTGTTTATATTCCCATTCCCTTAGCTCTTTTAATGACTGATCTTTTAATACTGTAATTGTATTTAATTGTCCTCTTATAATGTGTTGCTTTTGCACTTTGCACTGTTTTACCTAAGGGACTTTTTAACTCTCTTGGTGAGATATAAAAGCCTAAAAGCTGTGTAATTTAACATCGGTGAAACAGGTCTTTCAGACGTCATTAAACCTTTTGCTTCAGGATGATATTCGGGTCAGAACTTCAAGAAATCAAATACTATATTAAGGCAAGAGAGAGAGAGAGAGAAGAGGGGATGATGATGATGATAACGATGATGCAGCTTTTCCTTCAGGAGGTGAATGACTACATAAGTGGAGCCACTCAGTTGTTACTCATCACACTGCAGTCCATGTAAAGTCAACAAAGGAGAGCAAATGAAGCCTGGGCAGAGGTTATTTATCTAACAACACGGTGTCCAAACATCACAGAGTTGTAAACAAAGCCGGAGCACACGAAGACGAGCTTTCTGATGTCGGAAAAAGAGAGGAAAGCCAAATATCCGCCTGAAAACGGCAGAACAATTTGTTCAATATGAGCTGTAAACACACGCTTGAATGAATTTAGCTTGGACTCCTGAACTTGTGGAAATGAAAGCTTGAAAAAGTTCTTAGACGCCAGCTTCAGTTGAAACTAGATTCCTGACAGCAAGGCTAACTGACTGTCTGTTAGATGTTGTGATCATGTTCAATTAATCGTGACAATCGGACCGGAGGATGCTGAGAAGAAAAGTATTTTCGCCGTCTTACATCAGCATCTCGACAGCATACTTTTGAACTGGCTGATACTTTTTGTTTTGAAGAAAACAAACATGTTATTCTAGAAATCCTTGTTTTAGAAATTAAGAAAATAAACCGTGTATTATCTGTAAAACTATGATGAGCAAAAGCTCCAGAACTGCTGTGGAGAAGGAACTTTCAGTCAACTTTTAAGAGATTTTGAAGTCCTAAAAAACAAGACATACAAAAATAATCCCTCTCAATCATCACTTCTGACTCACTTGTGTCACGTGTGTGACAGTGTCTGTATCTGCAGAGATCCTGCCTTCTTCCTGTATTTTCTTTTTTTTTTGTCATTTTGCTGGTTTCTGAACCTTTCTGGGCGTCACCCTCAACAACAAAAATAGCAACCACAGCGAAAAAAAAGCTATAATATATATATATATATATATATATACACATACACATATACATTATATACATACACATATATATATATATATATATAAAAATATAACAAACCAAAGCGTCACGTGGACAAAGAAATAGTGAATCTGGATTTTCTGTTTTTGTTGAGCTGGGAGGAGGGGCCAAGATTGAAGGTTGTGTTTATAAACAGCACGCTACAATTCCTGCATAGTACGTCTTTAAAAAATACTACTAAAATGAATCTTGTGGTATATGTGATCAAAGAATAAGTAATCAATAGCACCAAGTTGACCAAGGATTCCCATGTTTAAAATTCTCCTACTCGTGTTAATATGATACAAGTTTTGAATCAATACTTTACTTAAAAAAATAAAATTGAGCCACATGTGGCTCTTCAGGCCATCTGCAGTGGCTCCCTGTTGCTTTGACAAAAAAAATTATATGGAATTTGTCTACAATTTCATCCAACTGTAAAAATATGTACCCTATGGACAGGAAAAGATATATTTAGTCGACTTAAATGTGCATCATAACCCATGACCATCTGGCCCTTTGCCCTGTCCTCTAAATTTTTGCCTAAAATAGCTACAACAGAAAATACAGATTCGCTTACATTCACTACCAGTGCTTCACGCTGAGTGACTTGCTTGATTTGCAGCGAGAAATTAGCAAATTACTTTCATTATAAGGCTCAAAGATGCGGCTCCAGAGGGATTTTTCTTTCTGTTTTTTGGCCAAAAATGTCACTTTTCATGGAAAAGGTTGCCGACCTCTGGACTAGACCATCATTAGAGTGCCTGGAGTGAAATAAACATGAGTGTCTCGATGGTCTGTTTACTACATTTATGTTTTCTGGAAACATCAACAGCCATCTCCAAAATGCTGCTACATCATCGACTCTGAGGCGAAGCAGTCCAGCTCTGGGCTGTGCAGGCCCACCAGTGACTTTCACGGCTTCACCAGTAAAATTGATTTTCTGAAAAACAAATACCTTCCGGGCAGCAACTGGTAGACTGCCAAAGAGGACTGAAGCAGCCAGACACAGCTAATATTTAGCCTTGTTAGTATTTGTCTGGTAGATGCTGGTAATGTGCCACCATGATGCCAATCTTCACACTTTAAGGCGGTAACACGGCGTTACTGGGTAAGTTACAGCTTACTGCTTATGGCGCACACACGCGTGGACACCAGCAGAAGCTAACAAATTTAAAAAAACTGCAGCAGACTCCTCCGTGGCATCTGCCTGACCGTCTGTCAGCTGTGAAAGGTGCAGCGGGCAGAAACGGGATAAGTTACAGTCAGAAGTTAATCTTCGAGCTCTAAGCTCCCATGCCTGCCTCTGTGACTTAGCTACGCTGCAAAATAAACAAAAGACGGAGCTGTTGGTCAGACGCCACAAGAGCATTTTGACCTTTTTAACCCCGACCTCACAGACAAACAGGTTGCTGTCCTTCAACTGGAGAATCTCCGTGTTTACAAGCATCTGCCAGCTGATGGCGTCTTTGAGCGAGGCTGACCCTGACCTCTGACATCCCTGATATTCTGTCCGAGGATCAATAGACTATCAGATTATTAAATCCTTTTGAAATGGCAGATTTAAGTCTTTGAAAAGCATATAATGTGCAGAAATAAATATAGAGCATGAAGCTTCTGCGGCTCACTGGGAGCTAAAGATGACAGACTATGACGGGAAATTTGAAACGTCTAAGAGGAAAGAAAAAAGAAGCACCACTCTCTCAGCCTTGGTCCTCATCTAAAGAAATACGTAGTTGGAAAACACTAATATGATTATGTTGACTAATCAATGTAATTTAATGGCCAGATCTGTAAACTTTCATTTGAAAGAATCGTGCAAAAGTGACAGTGTAAATCTTCTATTTATCAGAGATTTGCTCATAAATTTCTTGGAAATAAGTCATTCTGCGTGACAAAAGCATTAACAATAACCAACTAATCAACATTGACAAAGACCAAAATGACCAATGAGTCGACTAATTGACAAAGTGAGGCCAGTTAAACCGTTTAAAAAAAAAGTTTTTTCCTGTTTAAACCTTTTAAATAACCATTCTAACACTTATATTTTAGTGTATATCCCTAACTAAAAGCTCTCTACCTCCCATGTACACATGTATAAACTTAAAAAATTGAGATATTACGTTCATACTACAAATAAGTACAGCTACAAGTAAGTAAGTATGGTAAGTACTACTGCCACAACACAAAGTCATGTTTCAACTGATGTAGTTTAGGTTGTATTTTAGCAACATTACACAAGCACATTTTGAGAAACTACAAGATATTACCTTTCTATTGAAGCTTCAAATACATTCATTTTGGCCTCACTGTTATTCTTTTATAAGTTTTTCCATTTGGTTATGCCAAATAGGTGAAAGTTAAAAAGAAAAAAACGGGGCGGGGGTTGGTGTAAGAAGGTTAAAAGGACTTGTCTTTTGTAAGAGTTTCTCCAAGGTAAAATTATGCCTTGCAAAAAAAAAAAAAAAAACAAACCTGAATATTATTCGCCCACAGGAGACATACAGGGAGTATCCCATGACAGGAAATGCTGAATTTCTCCATCAGTTACAGATTAAGAGATGTCAGCTGGCTGGAGTTGTTTATACACGCTGACCGTGAAAATATTTAGCTATTTAATTCCCTTTGTGGGTGCTACAGCCATGTAACCCATAAGAACACGTCTTCTAGAATCTCTCATATTCAGCTTTATGCTTCACCTTAACTCATTAAATCCCTAAGCGACACATACACATATTTTAGCTAATTTCAAATTGTCAAGTTTATTTATATTAAAATAAGAAATATTGTCACCCTGTTAAAATAATAACACTGTGTGTAAATTATGTAACTTAAGAGAAATAAATGACTTAGGCAATTTTTGGAACATGCCTTTGTGACTCAAGCAAGATATGGTAACACTTTAGCAAGGCTGTCAGAAACATGACATGACAAGTATCATGAGCATTAATGCTACTTCAAAGTGTCATTAATGTTCATGACACATCCCATGTCATGTTTATGACACACTCATGTCAATCTTATGTAGACACCTTAGAGTAAAGTGTTACCAATATTAGTGTCAACAATAAAACAGTGATAAACTAAACTGATAACTAAACAATCTCCCTCTAGCTCTTCTTTGCTGGGTTCTTATCTGATTCCTATGAATGTGGCAAATTGTCAAAGAAGTGATGATCTTAAAGGGGTAAAATCACATGATCTGATCAACTGAGGATGGAGGTGATTTTACCATAGGTGGCCGGCGTCATGAGGAGATGATTTAGGCAAAAAAGAAAACAAAAAAAAACAACTTTGATAAAAAATGACTGAGGCGATTATTTTAACAGTGTGACGATGTCATACAAATCATACCCTAAACGCCTACTGTGACATATATGTCACATCACAGATCTTTGACATTTAGGGGTAGTATTTAAAAACACATCATAAATGTGTTCTATGTGGTCCACTTGGTCTGTGGTATATCCCCCATAATTTTATTTCAAGGATAAATGGGTTTGGGTTCTTATGGGTTAAAAGGGAGCTGTAATAACGAAAGGACGGATATTGTGACTGTGGGTAAACAACTTTGCCCAAAGAGCTCCAGAGGGGCTAGCGTTGGGCTAGCAGGCTAAGCTAGCTAGTTATCGCCCGTTGGTCAACCCTGCCCTTCTTAAACAAACTACAGCTGGCTTATAAATAAACTGACAAATAAGCTTTGTTTGTGCTTAATAGCAGCTGGTTTGTTAAACCAAATTGTGGCATATGTAAGGCTTGGGAGCTAACTGTTAACAGGCTACAACTTTCTGGTGTGTTATTATTATCATGTTAGCAAACAGGCTAGCGGAGCGGCTAGCCTCCGTTAGCTGTCCGGGCTCTCCGGACCAACAACCAGCGGCCCAAAGCTCAACATTAAGCTCCTTACCATCGTACAAATCGAGGCGATCTTGCGGACTGTCATCAGTATTTCCATCCGTAAGCCGCCATGTTGGACCGAACCCCGATGTTGAAATAATCAGAGCCGATGCGGCTGCCGAGTTCCGGGGAGATCCGTCTGCCCCATAGATAGATCTATATAAACGCCTTTCTTATAGATATCTATGGTCCGCCCGGTCGGTAGTATCAAACACTTCCGGTCATGGATTTCAAAATAAAACGCCACCTTTACTCTCTGAACCCCAAGCTGTTTCAGGGCTTCTTCTTTTTTATTGCTCTTTTTACATTTTACTCGCTTTGTTTTTTATTGCAATGTTTAAGTCCTGCAACTCTTTGAGAATTTTACTCAAGGTTCCCAGAGGAGGGAGTGCTAGTCAGATGTTTGTATCTGTAGGAGCTAGCACACTAAAAGCACTTTTAAGAGATTTGATGTTTAAGTTAATGCAACGTATGGATGAGTCCACCAACAGTACTTTGTGATACAAAGCCTGAGAAATGTCAGGTAAGAGTTCATGGTTTACTTTCCAAGTAAGTAAATTATGTTGTTTTGTTTTGTTTTGTTTTGTTTTACTTGGCAAATTTTGATTTTTGTATCAGAAACTTACCAAAGAGGGTCATGAGATTTGTCTATGGATGTATAATAAATCCATGGATTTGTCATGAAATTCAATTAATTAACCTTCCAAACTCCAACAAGCCTTTTCGGGGCTTTTTTTGTTGTTGCTCTTTTTACATTTTACTCACTGTTTTTTATTGCAATCGATAAGTCCTGCAACTCTTTGGAAGTGGCACAATCATGTCTAGAAGTGTGAACAATTCAAAAAATCCATAATGGATGTCCATAATAACATACTCACATGCATCATATACAGGTGCATCTGAATAAATTAGAATATCATAGAAAAGTTTATTTTTGTCAGCAATTCAATTAAAAAAGTGAAAATAAAACATTATATAGACCCATTACACACAGAATGAAACATTTCATGTCTTATTTTATTTAATTTCTTCTAATTATAATGATTATGGCTTGCATTCAATGAAGACCTAAAATTCTCAAAAAAAATTGAATTACAAAAGTCTGTTTAATATGGAAATGTTGGCCTCTGAAAAGTATGTTCATCTATATGACTCAATACTTGATTGGGGCTGTTCGACTTGAACTACTGGAAATGGACTTTTACATCATATTCTGACTCGTTTTAAAAAGCACTTTAAAAGTTAGTAAATTATGCTGTTTTTTGTTTTGTTTTGTTTCACTTGAGCCATTTTGATTTTATTTGTGTATCTGAAATTTACCAAAAAAGGGTCATGAGATTTATCCATGAATGTTTAATAAATCTATGGATTTGTCAAAAACTCAATTAATTATGTATTTCACTGCAATAAAGAGGATTGGGTCTCTACATGTGATACATATTGATCTATTTGCATTTTTACAACTTCTTCTTACAACATCTACAGTTTATTTTGGTGACATTTTAAATGAGACATCTACACTGTAAAAATGAATCAGTTTAATTTACGGTAAAATACCATGAAATGACATGAAATACTTCAACTTGTGATTTTTATTATACTATTAATATTTGTTTGCTTGAAAAAACAACCTAGTATGATGAATATGTTATTTGCTTTTGTTATTAACTTTATTAAAGGTTATAACAGGTTACAGTCAGACTTAAAAATTAAGAAACACAGAAGGGGAAAAGAAAAAAAAAGTATGCAACAAACTTAGATTATATTCTAGACAGATATAATTATTACGATTCCTTATCCTCAAATCAATTACGAGGATAAAGTCGTAAATATTTAATTAATTATGAGAATAAAATATTAAATTAATTACGAGAATAAAGTCGAACATATTGAATTAATTACGAGAATAAAGTAAAAAATATTCAATTAATTAGGAGAATAAAGTAGAGAATATTGAATTAATTAGGAGAATAAAGTCGTAAATATTGAATTAATTACAACAATAAAGTAAAAACTATTGAATGAATTATAGAATGAAGCTGTAAATAATTAGTTTATTATGAGAATAAAGTCATAAATATTGAATTAATTCTGAGAATAAAGTCGAAAATATTGAATTAATAATAGAATAAAGCCGTAACTAATTAGTTTATTACGAGAATCAAGTCGTAAATATTGAATTGATAACGAGAATAAAGTTGAAGTTTGTCGTAACAAAGTAAATTTTAGTTGTGGCAGGACTGGGCTTCCATAGGTTACTCATCACACACTGATGAATTAAAGAAGAATAAAATATTTACTGCTTCCTACAATCTCATTTGTCTCATTTTATTATCATAAACGTATTAATTTCCTTGTTTATTGACCCACAGAAAAGCTTAATGATGTGTGAGTCCAGTCTGGAAAGAGGGGCTCAGTAATTGGTGATTATACTATATAATAGAGTTTTTCTTATTGTAATGTAATAAAATCAGGTAGGAAATCTTTGTTTGTTGTGTTTTATTCTGAATGTTATACACGCAGCTTCCGGTGTTGCTCGCTGTCTCGGCCGGGTCCGGGGCTGGATGTGGGGAAGCTGTGAGGGAGTGTCGCTCCACTGCTCCACTCACAGACACACGGGTTCGTTTGGTTTCTAACACGGGGGACCGAATCGGCGGGCGGAGCTTTGGTCAAAATGTAGTTCTCGCTATTCCATTATTCCCCGAAATTTGTCTCGCTGGGGATATTTTTAAATTAAGCTTAAAGACAGAAAGTAATCAAACAATCTAAATAATAAAAAATGTTAAGTCGTAAATATTGAATTAATTACGAGAATAAAGTTGTGAATATTGAATTTATTACGAGAATAAAGTCGTGAATATTGAAGTAATTACGAGATTAAATTCGAAAAATATTTAATTAATTATGGGAATAAAGTCATAAATATTTAATTAATTACCAGAAAAAAATATTAAATTAATTACGAGAATAAAGTCGAAAATATTGAATTAATTATGAGAATAAAGTCATAAATATTTAATTAATTACCAGAATAAAATATTAAATTAATTACGAGAATAAAGTCGTAAATATTGAATTAATTACGAGAATAAAGTCATAAATATTTCATTAATTATGATAATAAAATATTGAATTAAGTACGAGAATAAAGTCATAAATGTTGAATTAAGTACGAGAATAAAGTCATAAATATTGAATTAATTTTGAGAATAAGGTGGAAAATAATGAATCAATTACGAGAATAAAGTGGGAAATATTTAATTAATTACGAGAATAAAGTCGAAAATATTGAATTAATTATGGGAATAAAGTCATAAATATTTAATTAATTACCAGAAAAAAATATTAAATTAATTACGAGAATAAAGTCGAAAATATTGAATTAATTATGAGAATAAAGTCATAAATATTTAATTAATTACCAGAATAAAATATTAAATTAATTACCAGAATAAAGTCGTAAATATTGAATTAATTACCAGAATAAAGTTGTAAATATTGAATTAATTGCTAGAATAAAGTAAAAAATATTGAATTAATTAGGAGAATAAAGTCATAAATATTGAATTAATTATTAGAATTAAGTAAAAAATATTGAATTAATTATTTCAATAAAGTCAAAAATATTGAATCAATTTTGAGAATAAAGTCAAAAATATTGAATACATTTTGAGAATAAAGTCAAAAATATTGAATACATTTTGAGAATAAAGTCAAAAATATGGAATTAATTATGAGAATAAAGTCGTAAATAATTAGTTTATTACGAGAATAAAGTCGTAAATAATTAGTCGTTATTATTGAATTAATTACCAGGATAAAATCGTAAATATTGAAATAACTATGAAAATAAAGTTGTAAATATTGAATTAATTACGAGAATAAAGTCGAAAATATTAAATTAATTACAAGAATAAATTCAAAAATATTTAATTATTATTATTATTATTATCATTATTAATAATAATAATAATAATAAGCGCTTTTAAAGGGTATTCAAAGACGCTTGAATTAATTAATTACAAGAATAAAGTCGAAAATATGTAACCGCTAGGGATGTTATTTTTGGAAGCGCTTCTCTTGGTCATAATTGGGGGTAGGAACAAATGACATATGAGGGGACTTAGAAAAAAAAAAAGGGGGGGGGGGGGGGGGGCAAAGTAAATACATGTTATTTTAGTTGTGGCAGGACTGGGCTTTCATAGCTTACTCATCACACACAATAAAATATTTACTGCCTCCTACAATCTCATTTGTCTCATTTTATTATCATAAACATATTCATTTCCTTGTTTATTGACCCCCAGAAAAGCTTAATGATGTGTGAGTCCAGTCTGGAAAGAGGAGCTCAGTTTAAACTGGACTCATGGGAATATCAGAGGGGACGGTTCAAAGTCTCCCTCCCTCTCTCTCTCTCTCTCTCTCTCTCTCTCTCTCTCTCTCCTTCACTCTCTCTGTCCGCAGTCACTCGCATCTAGAATCGGTGCGAGCAGGAATATTTTTTCTTCTTGCAACTATTTTTGCATCTGACATTTAAATCCGGGTTGTTATTTTAACGTTATACTGTGTAAAACGATGCATTGTTATTGCTGAAAGGTCTGCACAA